>NC_134401.1:168514797-168628523 GCF_050003625.1 Haematobia irritans | reverse complement strand
AAGTACAATAGGGCATTAAATTTTCTTGATTTTAACAACGCTTTGTGGAAATCTCAAAATGTGGAGTAAAATTTAGTTCAATCGTGCGAGGTAGTTCATTCTTCCTATAAAACAGTTCACTTTTTTTCGGTGTGATTGAAAATTTTTAATTAAATATTTAATTAATACAATAAACGTTTTATTCAAACTCGAAAGACTAAGACACTTAATAAAATGGTTGATTTTTTTTTGATTTTTAATAAAAAAAAAAAAATACTTAATTACGTTTTTAATTAAAAAAAAAAAAAAAAACAAGTAAGGAAATCTAAAGTCGGGCGGGGCCGACTATATTATACCTTGCACCACTTTGTAGATCTAAATTTTCGATACCATATCACATCCGTCAAATGTGTTGGGTGCTATATATAAAGATTTGTCCCAAATACCTACATTTAAATATCATTCGATCTGGACAGAATTTGATAGACTTCTCTAAAATCTGTAGACTCAAAATTTAAGTCGGCTAATGCACAAGGGTGGAACACAATGTTAGTAGAAAAATATGGGAAATATTTAAATCTGAAGCAATTTTAAGGAAGCTTCGCAAAAATTTATTTATGATTTATCGCTCGATATATAAGTATTAGAAGTTTAGGGAAATTAGAGTCATTTCTACAGCTTTTCGACTAAGCAGTGGCGATTTACAAGGAAAATATTGGTATTTTGACCATTTTTGTCGAAATCAGAAAAACATGTATATGGGAGCTATATCTAAATCTGAACCGATGTCAACCAAATTTGGCACGCATAGATATAATCCTAATTCTATTCCTTCTGCAAAATTTCAACTAAATCGGAAAAAATTGGCCTCTGTGGTCATATGAGTGTAAATCGGGCGAAAGCTATATATGGGAGTTAAGAATCTGAACCAATTTCAACCAAATTTGGCACGCATAGCTACAATGGTAATTCTACTCCCTGTGCAACATTTCAATTAAATCGGAGTAAAAGATTGGCCACTGTGGTCATATGAGTGTAAATCGGGCGAAAGCTATATATGAGAGCTATATACAAATCTGAACCAATTTCAACCAAATTTGGCACGCATAGCTACAATGCTAATTCTACTCCCTGTGCAAAATTTCAACTAAATCGGAGTTAAAAATTGGCCTTTGTGGTCATATGAGTGTAAATCGGGCGAAACTATATATGGGAGATATATCTTAATCTGAACCAAATTTGACACGCATAGCTACACTACTAATTGTACTCCTAGTGCAAAATTTCAACCAAATTGGGGTAAAACTCTGCCTTCTGGGACCGTATTAGTCCATATCGGGCGATAGATATATATGGGAGCTATATCTAAATCTGAACCGATTTCAATAAAATTTGGCACACTTGACGACACTAGTAATTGTACTCCTAGTGCAAAATTTCAACCAAATTGGGGTAAAACTCTGGCTTCTGGGACCGTATTAGTCCATATCGGGCGAATGATATATATGGGAGCTATATCTAAATCTGGACCGATTTCTTCTAAAATCAACAGGGATCTATTCTGAGCTAAAACACATACTTGTGCCAAATTTGAAGTCGATTGGACTAAAACTGCGACCTAGACTTTGATTACAAAAATGTGTTCACGGACCGACGGACATGGCTATATCGACTCAGGAGCCCACCCTGAGCATTTTTGCCAAAGACACCATGTGTCTATCTCGTCTCCTTCTGGGTGTTGTAAACATATGCACTAACTTATAATACCCTGTTCCGCAGTGTGGCGCAGGGTATAAAAATAATTGATATTTTTTTTAATCAAACTAAGAATACAAAGTAAATTAAGAAAATGAGTGAAAATATTCGCCGGTTTTATTAAACAATAATTTGTTCCACTTAATAATAACAGGTTGGCTGATAAGTCCCCGGTCTAACAAAGAAAAAAACATTTGTTGTCAAAATTCGTTTTTATTATTCAACATAGTTCCCTTCAAGAGCGATACAACGATTATAACGACCTTCCAATTTTTTTGATACCATTTTGATAGTACTCCTTCGGGTTTGCCTCAAAATAGGCCTCAGTTTCGGCGATCACCACTTCATTGCTGCCAAATTTTTTTCCTGCGAGCATCCTTTTGAAGTCTGTGAACAAGAAAAAGTCGCTGGGGGCCAGATCTGGAGAATACGGTGGGTGGGGATGCAATTCGAAGCCCAATGACATGTGGCGCGGTGTGTTGTCTTGGTGGAACAACACTTTTTTCTTCTTCATATGGCGCCGTTTTGCCGCGATTTCGACCTTCAAACGCTCCAATAACTCCATATAATAGTCACTGTTGATGGTTTTTCCCTTCTCAAGATAATCGATAAAAATTATTCCATGCGCATCCCAAAAAACAGAGGCCATTACTTTGGCAGCGGACTTTTGAGTTTTTCCATGCTTCGGAGACGGTTCACCGGTCGCTGGCCACTCAGCCGACTGTCAATTGGACTCAGGAGTGTAGTAACGGAGCCATGTTTCATCCATTTTCACATATCGACGAAAAAACTCGGGTGTATTACGAGTTAACAGCTGCAAACACCGCTCATAATCATCAACACGTAGTTGTTTTTGGTCAAATGTGAGCTCGCGCGGCACCCATTTTGCACAGAGCTTCCGCATATCCAAATGTTGAAGGGAACTATGTTGAATAATAAAAGCAAATTTTGACAAAAAATGTGTTTTTCTTTGTTAGACCGGGGACTTATCAGCCAACCTGTTATATGAGCTCATCTCAAACCGATTTTAGTTCGAACTTGCATACACAAGGTCTTGGGTTCGATTTCTGCTTTCACCGGTGGATTATCCCACCTCAGTAATGCTGGTGACATTTCTGAGGGTTTCAAAGCTTCTTTAAGTGGTTTTTCGGGCTCACTTAGACTGAATAGTCTAAATGAGCCCGATACATCGGGCTGCCACCTAACCTAACTACCCCTTCATGAAGTTCAACACTCTCTATTTGGGACAGTCATCAATGGATGTCGCTGCAACCCATCATAAGTCCGGGTCCGGAGAATGTTGATTTCCATTCAATAGTGGTTAGCTTTTTTTCTCACCCATGTGTTTGGTCTAGCGTTGTCTTGACAGAAGATGCATCTCTTTGTGTTGATCAGTTCTGGCAGTTTTTATAGCCATTGTAGGATTTGATAAAACTGAAGTAAATTCAAAATTCATCTTTTGCCATTAAAATCACCTCATTTTATTCTCACAAAAACGATAAGCATAAATTGAGTGTACACTCCACTCTCGATTAGAGTTTGATGTGATCCCCCCAGGATATGCATTAACGTCTTTATGTTAGCGATTTATTGAAAAATCTGATTTTCCTTAATAATCCATCAAAACTTATTCAAAGTTTTCCCTCATTTAAATCATCATGATGTGAAAAACATCTTCAACAAACAATAATAAAAACTGTCACTTCACACTCAAATCATAGCAATTGAATTGAATTTCATAAGGACACACATTTCAATGGCTTCTCCATCCTCTTCACATTGCGTTTACTTTTTTTGCTTGCTTGCTTGGATTCTCACAATTTCCCAATGACAAAGAATAACTTATTAATCAAAATGTTCTCGGGCTAGCAAACAAGTCCATTTCACGCTTGGAAACACTAACATTTTTCTAGAGAGTACTTAGCGCAATGGAGGAACTGAACTGCATGCACCGAACTGCGAGAAACGCGAGAAAATCAACCAGGATAATAATCATGGCAGTTTTTAACACCATTATAATAACCGCCATAATAATGTTATCCTCATAAAAATGGCTACGATTAAAGCAGCCAAGAAGAAGAAGAAACTTGTCCAGGTGGGGGGAGGAGGAGAAAGAGAGTGAGGGAGATGTCTGAAGTTGCCTGACTGTTGAAAGTTAGAAAATATATGAAAAAATCGAGGAAAGAAAAACATTCTCGCTCGTCTTGGCTAAAAGGACCCAAGACACTCAAATGCAGGCAGTTGCATGTGGCGCAAGAAGTAATCCTTGTGGCGAACAAGTTGTGAAGAAAGTACAAGTAGTCAGTCGTCATCACATACTAGGAGAGACACGGAAAAAGTGAAAGCAGCTGTCATAATAGTAGGGAATCTACGTGAAAACTAACAAGCATACAACTGTAGTTAATGCTTTTTTCTTATTTTGCGAAATAAAGTAGATAGGTTTTATTGCAATAACACAAAACCATTACTGGAAGAAAATAATCTACGGTAAGGATATTGAGAAAGTTAAGTTTATGTACCCTATACATAGTTGCCACCGTTGGTAGAATTCTACCAAAAATTTTAGATTTTTGTTAGATTGGTGGAATTCTTGATATTTTGGTAGATTTTGCAACATACTCCTCCCCAACTAAGGTGTACTTCAATTTTTTTTATAGAAATAAAATTTACACAATATTTGCTATAGAAATAAAATTCAAACAAAATTTTCTATAGAAATAAAATTTTGAAAAAATTCTTTATAGGAATAAACTTTTAAGAAAATTTTTTATAGAAAGAAAATTTAGAAAACATTTTCTATAGAAAGAAAATTTTGAGAAAATTTTCTATAGAAAAGGAATTTTGACAAAATTTTTTATAGAAAAGGAAATTTGACAAAATTTTTTATAGAAAAGGAAATTTGACAAAATTTTCTATGGAAATAAACTTTTGACAAAATTTTCTACAGAAATAAAATTTAAAAAAACATTTTCTATTAGAAATACATTTCTCACTAAATTTCCTATAGAAATAAAACTCTGACCAAATTTTCTATAGAAAGAAAATTTTGACAAAATTTTCTATAGAAATAAAATATTGACAAAATTGTCTACCGAAATAAAATTCTGACAAAATGTTCTATAGAAATAAAATTTTGACAATATTTTCCATAGAAATAAAATGTGGAAAAAATTTTCTATAGAAATACAATTTTGTGAACAATTTCTATAGAAATTAAATTTTCCGCATCTGTTCTATAGAAATAAAATCTTGACAAAATTTTCTATAAAAACAAAATTTTCTCCAAATTTCCTATAGTAATAAAATTTTGACAAAATGTCTATAAAATAAAATTTTGACAAAATTTTCTATAGAAATAAAATTTTGACAAAATTTTCTGTAGAAATACAATTTTGACAAAATTTTCTATAGAAATAAAATTTTGACAAAATTTTCTATAGAAATAAAATTTGCACAACATTTTCAATAAAAATAAAATTTTGACAAAATTTTCTATAAAAATAAAATTTTGACAAAATTTTCTATAAAAATAAAATTTTGACAAAAATTTCTATGGAAAAAATTGTGAAAATGGTCTATAGAAATAAAATTATGACATAATTTTCTATAGAAATAACATTTTGACAAAATTTTCTATAGAAATAAAATTTTCACCAAATTTCCTATAGAAATACAATTTTGACAAAATGTTTATAAAATAAAATTTTGACAAAATTTTCTATACAAATAAAATGTTGGCAAAATTTTCTATAGAAGTAAAATTTTCACAAAATTTTCTATAGAAATAAAATGTTGACAAAATTTTCAATAGAAATAAAATTTTAACAATATTTTCTATAGAAATAACATTTGGACAAAATTTTCTATAGAAATAAAATTTTGAAAAATTTCTTTATAGAAATAAACTTTTGAGAAAATTTTTTATAGAAAGAAAATGTTGAGAACATTTTCTCTAGAAAGAAAATGTTGAGAACATTTTCTCTAGAAAGAAAATTTCGAGAAAATTTTCTATAGGAAGAAAATTTTGAGAAAATTTTCTATAGACATAAAATTTAAAAAAAAAAATCTTTTTTTTTGTTTAATTTTATATAAAAAAAATTCTGTAGAAAAGCGATTTTGACAAAATTTTATATAGAAACAAAATTTTGACAAAATTTTCTACAGAAATAAAATTTTGACGAAATTTTCTATTGAAATAAAATTTTGACAAAATTATCTATAGAAATAAAATTTTGACAAAATTTTCTATAGAAATAACATTTTGACAAAATTTTCTATAGAAATAAACTTTTCACAACATTTTCTACAGAAATAAAATTTTGACGAAATTTTCTATTGAAATAAAATTTTTGACAAAATTATCTATAGAAATAAAATTTTGACAAAATTATCTATAGAAATAAAATTTTGACAAAATTTTCTATAGAAATAACATTTTGACAAAATTTTCTATAAAAATAACATTTTGACAAAATTTTCTATAGAAATAAAATTTTGACAAAATTTTCTATAGAAATAAAATTTTTACAAAATTTTCTATAGAAATAAAATTTTGACAAAATGTCTATAAAATAAAATTTTGACAAAATTTGCTATAGAAATAAACAAAATTGTCTATACAAATAAAATTTTTACAAAATTTTTTATAGAAATAAAATTTTGACAAAATTTGCTATAGAAATAAAATTTTGACAACATTTTCTATAGAAATAAAATTTTGACAAAATTTTCTATAGAAATAAAATGTTCCGATAATTTTCTTTAGAAATAAAATTTTCTTTAGAAATAATATTTTCACCAAATTTCCTATAGAAATAAAATTTGGACTAAATATCCTAAAATACAATTGTGACAAAATGTTCTATAGCAATAAAATTTTAGTAAAATTTTCGGTAGAAATAAATTTTGGACAAAATTTGTTTAGAAATAAAATTTTGTTATTTCTTAGTACACAAGGTTTTGCAGTATAAAACGGCAATCATTATTCAATGTGCAAAGACTGTGGAAACATCCATTTCTCAATGAAAGGGAATGCTTACGTTAAGACTTCTTGTGAATGACGACGAGTGGTTGGTATACAAAAGAATGTGATTATTTTTTTTGTGAAAAGTGCATCTATTCATCCATTTACCAACACTAGAGCCATTTTCTCGTCAGTTCATCTAAGGGATATGCAACTGTAAAATAGACCACCATGGTCTATGGTGGATGAGTAGTGATAAAATACGAATGCATTTGAAGTAAATATGGCTATACATATGTATGGGTGAGTGTGTGTTAACTACACCACGTAATAGTAGTTGCAAAAATATTTGTTTAGAGCTTAAAGAACGCATAAAAACTAAAGACGTCATAAAGGCGCAAACTTAGTAACACTTTTTCTATGCATCCAACTGTGTGAGAGTCTGAGTGTTGTATGTTTACAGGAATATTTATATGGCATTTCGTCTTTTTGGTATCCTTGGTTAAATGAAAAATTTGTAAGAAGCAATGTTTATGAGAAAAAACTTTTATCTCCTTCGTAATCACCCTCTTCTGTTTTCCTTCTTGGTTTTTCAACTGCTTGAATAAACCCCAGAATCCGGGAAGAGTAAAAATTTCAAAGAAGTTTTTTTTTGTTAATCAGGCTAAATAAACATTTCTCTGGAAAAAGAGGCAGCATTGTAACGAAGAAGTATTGGAGGAAACTGTATGTGTTAAATTTTATAGCAGAACCGGATATATTCGTCTCTCATCAAGTTTGAATTGAAAAAAAAAAATATTGGAATTTCCTTTCACTCCTTCTCCCTTGTCTAACATAATTTTATTCATTCGTTTTTCTTTTTTCCCTTATTTTTGTGGTTTGTTTTGTCTGCGATAAGAGTTTGTATGACCCCATAAGTCTTTTGATAGTTGAAAGTGTATTCGCCTCGTATGTCTTCTCATAAATTTCTTGATAACTTTCATTTAAGCTTCGTTGTGAACAATTCACATAAACTTTACCATAGGAATCATTCACACCGCAACGCATTCCTTTGCACATTGTATATTCCACCTCTTCCCCTTGTGGAATAAATTTAGAACGTGGAGGCAAGCATTCATCTATCTTTTGTTTTACTTCATATCAACAGAGCCGACAAATTTATAGGGCTCTCTTTAGATGTTTGTGCAGCTGTGATACTGATGCTGTTATTGCCACTGCTCGATATTCTGTCTAAAGTTCTCTGCCCGATTTGGGGAGTTCAAAGCATTTGGAACATTAGCCTATACAGACTTTATGTCCCGTCTGAGCGATTCCCAGACGTGTATTTCATCTTAGCGATCATGGATGTGATGATGAGGTCGATGATGATGGTGTTGATGTTGAATGTGCCGACGATGGTTAGTATTGTAAATTCGCACCATCTAAGGCCACCACATAGTTTTCACTGCCATACACCACAAGTTCATGAAATTCGCAGACACATTTTTTGTAGAATTATTTTCCTCTTGCTTAGAGTTTTGGATGCAAATATGAACATGTGTTACTAATATTTTATTATATTTCGTTCTGCTTCAATTCATTTGTTTTCATAGAGAAAATTTAGTAAACGTTAACAGATGGAATCATAGTTGTGGTATGTAAAATATGGTCAATAATTTTGATGTATTCCAATTTGAAAGGGACATGGGTAAATTTCCGCCTTCTGTCAAAGAGTAAATAATTTTTTTATAACATTGAGTTGTTAGAGGTAAAACAATATTACTAACAAGTATATACGGTCGTAAGTTCGGCCATGCCGAATCGTATGTATCCTCCACCATGGATTGCGTAGAAACTTATACGAAAGACTGTCATCCATAATCGAATTACTTGGGTTGTGGTATCTTAAAACTTCTTAACATCGTTTTCTGAATTGTGAGTTAGTCCATATGTGGTATATATTAGACAAAAAAGGTATGTGTAGGTAAGTCTACAAATAATTACGAATCGATATGGACTTTTGCACGGTACGTAGAAAGCCAGAATAGAAATATGGGGGTCGCTTATATGGGGGCTATATACAATTACGAACTTGATATGGACCAATTTTTGTGTGATTAGGGATCGATTTATCTGAGGGCTATATATAAATATAGACCGATATGGACCTAGTTAGGCATGGTTGTTAACGGCCATATACTAGCACAATGTACCAAATTTCAACTAACTCGGATGAAATTTGCTCCTCCAAGAGGCTCCAAAACCAAATCTCGGGATCGGTTTATAAGGGGGCTATATATGATTATGGACTGATATGGACCACTTTTGGCATGGTTGTTAAATATCATATACTACCACCACGTACCAAATTTCAACCAGATTGGATGAATTTTGCTTCTCCAAACGGCACCGGAGGTCCAATCTGGCGATCGGTTTATATGGGGACTATATATAATTATGGACTGATATGAACCAATTTCAGCATGGTTGTTGAATACCATATACTAACATCACGTACCAAATTTCAACCGAATCGGGTGGATTTTGCTCTTCCAAGGGGCTTCGATTTATCTGAGGGCTATATATAATTATGGACCGATTTCGAACAATTTTTCCATGGGTGTTTGAGGCCATATAACACCACATTCCATATTTCAACTCATTCAGATGAATTTTAGTCTTCCAAGAGGCTTCGAAGGTCAAATTTGGTGATCGGTTTATATGGGGGATATATATAATTATGGATCGATGTGGACCAATTTTTGCATGGTCATTAGAGACCATATACTAACACCATGTACCAAATTTCAGCCGGATCGGATGAAATTTGCTTCTCTTAGAGGCTCCGCAAAGCCAAATCTGGGGATCGGTTTATGTGGGGACTATATATAGTTATTGACCGATGTGGACCAATTTTTCCATAGTTGTTTGAGACCATATACATACACCATATACCAAATTTCAGCCGGATCGATTGAAATTTGCTTCTCTTAGAGGTTCTCAAGCCAAATCGGTGGATCGGTTTATATGGGGGCTATATATAATTATGGACCGATGTGGACCAATTTTTGCATGGTTGTTAGAGACCATATACTAACACCATGTACCAAATTTCAGCCGGATCGGATGAAATTTGCTTCTCTTTGAGGCTCCGCAAGCAAAATCTGGGGATCGGTTTATATGGGGGCTATATGTAATTATGGACCGATGTGGACCAATTTTTCCATAGTTGTTTCAGACCATATACATACACCATATACCAAATTTCAGTCGGATCGGTTGAAATTTGCTTCTCTTAGAGGTCCTCAAGCCAAATCTGGAGATCGGTTTATATGGGGCTATATATAATTATGGACCGATGTGGACCAATTTTTGCATGGTTGTTAGAGACCATATACCAACTCTATGTACCAAATTTCAACCGGATCGGATGAATTTTGCTCCTCCAAGAGGCTCCGCAAGCCAAATCTAAGAGTCCGTTTATATGGGGGCTATACGTAAAAGTGGACCGACATGGCCCATTTGCAATACCATCCGACCTACATCAATAACAACTACTTGTGCCAAGTTTCAAGTCGATAGCTTGTTTCGTTAGCGTGATTTCAACAGACGGACGGACGGACATGCTTAGATCGACTTAGAATTTCACCACGACCCAGAATATATATACTTTATGGGGTCTTTGAGCAATATTTCGATGTGTTACAAACGGATTGACAAAGTTAATATACCCCCCATCCTATGGTGGAGGGTATAAAAAAAAACTTTGAATTTTTGTCATACAATAAAATCAAGATTTCAAAGCACAACATCAGGAGACCGATGCTCCAAATTCCAGAGAGTTGAGAATGGGAGTTCGGTCACCATGTATTTGTGAACAATTTTTTTATGTAATAAAAATGAATGGCAGATGAATATGAAGGTTAACCATCTTCATCAATTGTATATATATTTTTATACCCACCACCATAGAATGGTGACGGGGGTATAATAAGTTTGTCATTCCGTTTGTAACACATCGAAATATCGATTTTCGACTATATAAAGTATATATATTCTTGATCAGGGAGAAATTCTAAGACGATATAACGATGTCCGTCTGTCCGTCTGTCTGTCTGTCTGTCTGTCTGTATGTTGTAATCACGCTACAGTCTTCAATAATGAAGCAATCGTGCTGGAATTTTGCACAAACTCGTCTTTTGTCTGCAGGCAGGTCAAGTTCGAAGATGGGCTATATCGGTCCAGGTTTTGATATAGTCCCCATATAAACCGACCTCCCGATTTGGGGTCTTGGGCTTATAGAAATCGTAGTTTTTATCCAATTTGCCTGAAATTTGAAATCTAGAAGTATTTTATGACCATAAAGAGGTGTGCCAAAAATGGTGAGTATAAGAACGATCTCCCGATTTAACTCCTTGGGTTTCTAGAAACCGTAGTTTTTATCTGATTTGTCTGAAATTGTAAATATTCTGGTATTTTAGGCTCACAAAAACGTGTATCGGATTAAGTTTTTATCGGTCCATTTGGTAATGCCTCCATATAGACCGACTTCACTTCTTGAGGGTGTAGAAGGCGCACTGATCATGAAAATTGCTTGAAACTCAATGTAAAATTTCCAGATTTTACTTCCACAGATTTAAGATTTCAAATCAAGACGTTATTTTATAATTTTCTTGCACACTTACAAGACATGTTAACGATTCTCTAAAACTCGAACAAAAATGGTTCTTATAAATCCAGAATCTGATATAGTCCTCATAGGTGAAATCCTTAAAATTCGGGAAGTGTCCTCAAGTCCTCAATCCCTCCTGACATTTCAAAGGAAACCCTAATATTTGGTTCATGGTGGTGGGTATTTAAGATTCGGCCCGGCCGAACTTACTGCTGTATATACTTGTTTTTTGATATATTGTCCTAATCAATGTTGAACACTGACGAGGAGGCAACATTTAGGTGTGAGTACTCACGAAATAATTTCACAATTGTAGATAAATGTCTTACCCAAGCTGAGTAAAATTATGAATGAGTTCGGAGGGCCCCCAAAATAAAATCCTGTGTCCGTTTCTATTTAAAATACTACATTTGTGGGTACAATAATAGAGAGGATCAAATTTTTCTTTTTAAAATTTTAACGATTCGCTGTGCTTCTTTTTTAATAATGTAGAAATAAAAAGATTTTTATGTATACCATTATTCTATGTTATAATGAACCGATATAAAAACAATCCCCAAATTTATAGCAATCCCCCAACACATCCACGAGTCCCCAATTCATAAATTTCGTCTCCATCCACGACAAAATACCCCCAAATTGGGGAAAATCCCAAATACTGGCAACACTAATCCTGGAAGAGAAAATTTCATTCGATCCAGTTAAAATTTGCATACGCGTGCTCTCTAATTGATCCACATCGGTCCATAATTGTATATAGCCCCATATAAATCGATCCCCAGTTTAGGTTAGGTTAGGTTAGGTGGCAGCCCGATGTATCAGGCTCACTTAGACTAATCAGTCCATTGTGATACCACATTGGTGAACTTCTCTCTTAGCACTGTGCTGCCCGATCCCATGTTAAACCCAATGACAAGGGACCTCCTTTTTAAAACAGAGTCCGAACGGCGTTCCACATTGCAGTCAAACCACTTAGAGAGCTTTGAAACCCTCAGAAATGTCACCAGCATTACTGAGGTGGGATAATCCACCGCTGAAAAACTTTTTGGTGTTCGGTCACAGCAGGCATCGAACCCACGACCTTGTGTATGCAAGGCGGGCATGCTAACCATTGCACCACGGTGGCTTCCAAATCGACTCCTAGATTTAACTTCTGGAGTCTTCTGGAGAACCGAAGTTCATCCGATCTGATTGATATTGAGTATGTGATGTCAGTTAATAACAATTCAAAAAATTCTCATTCGGATGATTCAATCACGAAAGTAATTGATCAAATTTATATTTTAATTGAAATGACTTCAATCACACACAGAAAAAAGTATCACGAAAAATTTTCCATTTTAAGTATTAATTGAGTTTAAAAAATATTCAATTAAAACTTTAATTGATTTAACAAATTTATTTATTAAAAAAAGTCAATCACAAAAATTAATAGTATCAATAAATTTTTTAATTGGCTTTCAATTCATTTTTTAATTGATATAACAATTTATTTGATTGAAGACATTTCAATTAAAAAATTAATTGGATCAATTGATTTCGTGATTGAATCGGATTTTTTTTGTGTGCAGAAACTATGTATCAATTAAAAAATTAATTGATCCAATTAAACAATTAATTGATACTATTAATTTTTGTGATTGATTTTTGTTTCAATTAAAAAAATTAAAAAAAAAACTCAATAAAGATTTTAATTGGAAAAATTTTCGTGAAATTGTTTTCTGTGCGGTTCCCAGATTCTCAGATGTGACTGGAGGAACGATTTTTGAGGGAACAAATTTCATCCGATAAGGAGAGTACTATGTTCGAGTTTTTCACCAAAACACTAAATTAAAAGTGGAAAAATATATATGAAGACGATAACATTTTTATCAAGGCTCTACAAATTATGGATGGAAAAGATCCAATGTATTGATTGCGAACCATTTACTATTTCGAAATTAATTGATTAAAAAAAATAAGCTGGTTTTCAGCTTGAAAACTGAACATAGTCACCTATATATATATATATATATATATATATATATATATATATATATATATATATATATATATATATATATATATATATATATATATATATATATATATATATATATATATATATATATATATATATATATATATATATATATATATATATATATATATATATATATATATATATATATATATATATATATATATATATATATATATATATATATATATATTAGTTTTGGCTTGCCACAATTAGTTTTTATTCATGTTGGTCGGATGGTATTGCAAATGAGCCATATCGGTCCACTTTTACGTATAGCCCCATATAAACGGACCCCCAAATTTGCCTTGCAGACCCTCCAAGAGAAGCAAATTTCATCCGATCCGGCTGAAATTTGGTAGGTGGTGTTAGTATATGGCCTTTAACAATCATGCAAAAATTGGTCCACATCGGTCAATAATTATATATAGCCCCCATATAAACCGATCCTTTGATTTGGCTTGCGGAGCCTCTAAGAGAAGCAAATTTCATCCGATCCAGCTGAAATTTGGTATGGTGTTAGTATATGGCCTCAAACACCCATGCAAAAATTTATCAATTTCGGTCCATAATTATATATAGCCCCCATATAAACCGATCCCCAGATTTGACCTCCGGAGCCCCTTGGAAGAGCAAAATTCATCCGATTCGGTTAAAATTTGTTACGTGATGTTAGTATATGGTATCCAACAAACATGCAGGAATTGGTTCATATCAGTCCATAATTATATATAGCCACCATTTAAACCGATCCCCAGATTTGACCTTCGGTGCCTTTTGGAGAAAGAAAATTCATCCGATCTGGTTGAAATTTGGTACGTGGTGGTAGTATATGATATTTAACAACCATGCCAAAAGTGGTCCATATTAGTCCATAATCATATATAGCCCCCATATAAACCGATCCCGAGATTTGGTTTTGGAGCCTCTTGGAGGAGCAAATTTCATCCGAGTCATTTGAAATTTGGTATATTGTGCTAGTATATGGCCATTAACAACCATGGCCAACTAGGTCCATATCGGTCTATAATTATATATAGCCCTCAGATAAATCGATCCCCAATGACACAAAAATTGGTTCATATCAAGTTCCTAATTGTATATAGCCCCAATATATGCGACCCCCATATGTCAATTCTGGCTTTCTACGTACCGTGCAAAAGTCCATATCGATTCGTAATTATTTGTAGACTTACTTACACATACCTTTTTTGTCTCATAAATACCACGTATGGACTAACTCACAATTTAAAAAACGATTTAAGATACCACAACCAAAGTAATTTGATTGTGGATGACAGTCTTCCGTAGAAGTTTCTACGCAATCCATGGTGGAGGGTACATAAGATTCGGCCTGACCGAACTTACGGCCATATATACTTGTTCTTTTCTAGGAGATTTACTTTTGAAAAACTAGAATCGAAGCGTTGACAAGGGAAGCTTCTACTTCCACTATTTTGTACCTCAAATGGGCTTAAATTAAATTGGATGTTGTAATTATCTTTCAGTCAGTGTGTACAATCTTTCTGGTAAATTTATATTTTATTCAAAACAAATGTATTATTTGCAAAGCATATATTGGCGTAGCGTATACTATTTTTATTTATTTATAAGAAGGCCCGAAAATAAAATAGTTCCTACAGATTTTGAATCTAATGTGAATGTGGATCTCATTCAAATTATACTTACAAAATCCTCTTTAAATATGTTTCAACTGTCATTTGCATTTCCTCTCAAAGACGTGCGATTGTTGAATCTCATTCAGATTATACTTCCAAAATCTACTTTAACTAGATTTCAACTGTCATTACCCTTCTAAAAATGGGATTTCTTTTTTCACTTTTACTTTCGAATGTAATATAAATCAAAATTTTAAATTAAAGAAAATATATAAATTTCAAAATTTAACTTCTTCATCTTTGCATTTCCTTTCAGATATGTGCGCTTGTTGCTTCTCCCATGGAGTACGATATTTGAAAACGCAAAAGGTATGTAAGCACCCCTTAAGACAAATGTATTTAACATTTTTACGACAGAGATTACAACACGTTCGAGTTGGTTAAATGCCTCTGGCAAGGAAAGGTATTCGCATGTGTACCCTTTTTGCAAAAAGAAAAGAATTGCTATGCATTTCATCGCCTTATGTGAGAAACAACAAAACCAATTTTTGGGGGTTGCAACACCATCACAAATTTTTTAACGCCACCAACACTATCGTAGTACAAACAGTTAGGCAAAAGGCTTTAAAAGACAAAGTGATGTATTGCAGACTCTCGAAACGACCGGGAGAATGTATGTGCATTGTTGGTTTGCTAACATATTTCAACATGGCAGTAACATCATCATTACACCGGTTGCCAACGACAGACAAACGACTTCAGACAGACTCTTAACTCCCGCCAGTTGTATAATGTGCCTCGTTAAAATGAGTGTGTGTGTGGAGTGTGCGAGGACATGTACACCTCCCCGAAAAAGCCTTAGGCGTATGTTGCGAAAATTACTCAGAGCGTGGAGTTATAACCCAAAAAACAACACGCAGTAGCTTGGTTTGCCTTATTGGTTGAATGATTGCCTGAGAGTCATGTAGACTGACAGAGTGTTTGGTTGTGTTGGAAAAAATTTTCCAACAATGGACGGAGTAAATAGTGAGGCACTGTGAGAAAATGTATTGACATTTTGAAAATGGGGTATTCAGCACACGCTATATGAGGCAATTAATATTTTAACCCTTTGAGTACCGATGTCTATTCGAAAAGGACATCAAACTCTAACTCCTCGCTAAGTTTCGATTTATTTCTCGATGCTATTTTAAAGTAGAGGATGTAATTTAAATATACTTTAAATATTTTCCATATTGGTGAGCACTAAAATGCAATTTTGAGATAATATAATATGTAAAATAAACGCCAATTAGCGTTTATTTTCGTAAGGCCATTTGGTTACAATTCAAAAAGCAATGATTCAGAGCACATCAGGTTATTTTTTAGCTAATTGAGGTAGGCCCTCAAATTTAAATTTTTATACCCTCCACAATTTGATGGGGGTATATTAACTTTGTCATTCCGTTAGTAACACATCCAAATATTGCTCTATGACCCCATAAAGTATATATATTCGGGGTCGTGGTGAAATTCTGAGTCGATCTGAGCATGTCCGTCCGTCCGTCTGTTGAAATTATGCTAACTTCCGAACGAAACAAGCTATCGACTTGAAACTTGGCACAAGTAGTTCTTAGTGATGTAGGTCGGATGGTATTGCAAATGGGCCATATCGGTCGACTTTTACGTATAGCCCCCATATAAACGGACCCCCAAATTTGGCTTGCGGACCCTCTAAGAGAAGCAAATTGCATCCAATCCGGCTGAAATTTGGTACATGGTGTTAGTATATGAATTCTAACAACCATGCAAAAATTGGTCCACATCGGTTCATAATTATATATAGCCCCGATATAAACCGATCCCCAGATTTGGCTGGCAGAGCCTCTAAGAGAAGCACATTTCATCCGATCCGGCTGAAATTTAGTACGTGGTGTTAATATATGGTCTCAAACATCCATGCAAAAATTGGTCCATAATTATATATAGCCCTCATATAAACCGATCCCCAGATTTGACCTCCGGAGCCCTTTGGAAGAGCAAAATTCAACTGATTCGGTTGAAATTTGGTACGTGATGTTAGTATATGGTATCCAAGAACCATGCAGGAATTGGTTCATATCAGTCCATAATTACATATAGGCTTCATATAAACCGATCTCTAGATTTGGTTTTGGAGTCTCTTGGAGAAGCAAAATTCATAAAATCTGTTTGAAATTTGGTACGTGGTGTTAGTATATGATATTTAACAACCATGCCAAAATTGGTCCATATTAGTCCATAATCATATATAGCCCCTATATAAACCGATCCCGAGATTAGGTTTTGGTGCCTCTTGTAGGAGCAACTTTCATCCGAGTCAGTTGAAATTTGGTACATTGTGCTAGTATATGCCCGTTAACCACCATGCCTAACTAGGTCCATATCGGTCTATAGTTATATATAGCCCTCAGATAAATCGATCCCCAATCACACAAAAATTGGTCCATATCAGGTTCATAATTGTATATAGCCCCCATATAAGCGACCCCCATATTTCAATTCTGGCTCTCTACGTACCGTGCAAAAGTCCATATCGATTCGTAATTATTTGTAGACTTAAAGGGTGTTACGGTCAAAATTTGGTCAAGGGAAAACGCGTGTAAATCCGTGAAATCGTTTATTTAAAAAATCAAAGAAGAAAATCAATCAAGTTCAATTAGTAGAAAATTCAGGAAAAATATTCAGTTAGGCTTTCGCTTTTCCAAATCCGAATTGCCGGGCCTCACGCTTGACACCTGCAATCAAATTTTGTACAGCCACCTTGTCCACCTTCTTTGCCGCAGAAAGCCAGTTTGCCTTGAACTGCTGCTCGTCCTTAGCAGTTTTTTGGTTTTCTTTAGGTTCCGCTTGACAATAGCCCAGTATTTCTCAATTGGGCGGAGCTCTGGCGTGTTGGGAGGGTTCTTATCCTTGGGAACCACCTGCACGTTGTTGGCGGCGTACCACTCCATGGCCTTTTTACCGTAATGGCAAGATGCCAAATCCGGCCAAAACAGTACGGAACAACCGTGTTTCTTCAGGAAAGGCAGCAGACGTTTATTCAAACACACTTTCACGTAAATTTCTTGGTTGGCAGTCCCGGAAGCTATGAAAATGCTGCTTTTCAAGCCACAGGTACAGATGGCTTGCCAAACCAGATATTTCTTTGCGAACTTTGACAGTTTTATGTGCTTGAAAATATCTGCTACCTTTCCCCCGGAAGCTGCTTGTAGTCGGCTTTGACGTAGGTTTCGTCGTCCATTACCACGCAGTCAAACTTCGTCAGCATCGTCGTGTACAGCCTCCGGGATCGCGCTTTGGCCGTCGTAGTTTGTTTATCATCGCGACTTGGAGTCACTACCTTCTTGTAAGTCAATAGTCCGGCTCGTTTTTTGGCTCGATGCACGGTTGTAGACGATACACCCAGCTTATTTGCGGCATCTCGGAGAGAGAGGTTAGGGTTTCGCTTGAAACTACCGGCAACCCTCTTTGTCGTCTCAGCGGCTTCCGGTTTTCGATTTCCCCCCGATCCAGACTTCCTGGCTGTCGACAAACGTTCCCCAAACACTTTAATTACATTTGTAACGGTTGATTTGGCGATCCTGGCGATTTTGCCAGCTTTGCGTGCGAGTAGCTCGGATTTTCGCGATGCGCGAACAAAATTTTTATACGCTGCTCTTCTTGCTTGGACGGCATTTTGACAACTGAAGAGTGAATTCCAAAATCAAAATAGGAGCAACATTCTGCACACGCACACCTTCAAAATTAGGGGTGTTCAGGTTTTTTAAATGCAAAATTGAAAGAAATACGTCAAGTTTATATTGACCAAATTTTGACCGTATCACCCTTTATATAAACGTATGGACTAACAGACAATTAAGAAAACGATGTTAAGAAGTTTTAAGATACCTTGCCATCGGTAAGTATTAACCCAACCCAAGTACTTCGATTGTGGGTGACAGTCTTTCGTAGAAGTTTGTACGCAATCCATGGTGGAGGGTACATAAGATTCGACCTGGTCGAACTTACGGGCGTAAACACTTGTTTTTCTATATTTATGTGGTTAGTACAAGTAAAAAAAGAAGGAAAATTAAAGTTATTAATATTTTTCATGTGGCACCCATTTTCCACACTTTTGGATCACTCCCAAAGCTTTGTTGTGCAACATTTGACATTGCTGACATTTCCTTTTGACTAAAAGTGTCATCTCCATCCAATTCGGCGTCTTCAAACTTTTTGGTGGTTTTCCACGTTCTTCATTGCTCACATCAAAATCATTATTTGTGAACCGTTGAAACCATGTATTGCATGCTGCTTCTGATAGATCATGATCTCCATATGCCTTGAAAAACATTCGATGCAGCACTTTTCTTCAAATGAAAACAATAAATTAATGCTTTTCGCAAATCATCACTTTCTGATACAAGATTCGACATTTTTAACACGATAAAAAAAAACGAAAACAAGTATATACGGCCGTAAGTTCGGCCAGGCCGAATCTTATGTACCCTCTACCATGGATTGCGTAGAAACTTCTACGAAAGACTGTCATCCACAACCGAATTACTTGGGTTGTGGTATCTTAAAACTTCTTAACATCGTTTTCTAAATTGTGAGTTAGTCCATACGTGGTATATATTAGATTAAAAAAGTTATGTATAGGTAAGTCTACAAATAATTACGAATCGATATGGACTTTTTGCACGATACGTAGAGAGCCAGAATTGGAATATGGGGGTCGCTTATATGGGGTCTATATACAATTATGAACTTGATATGGACCAATTTTTGTGTGATTGGGGATCGATTTATCTGAGGGCTATATATAACTATAGACTGATATGGACCTAGTTAGGCATGGTTATTAACGGCCATATACTAGCACTATGTACCAAATTTCAACTGACTCGGATGAAAATTGCTCCTCTTAGAGGCTCCAAAATCAAATCTCGGGATCTGTTTATATGGGGGCTATATATGGTTATGGACCGATATGGACCACTTTTGGCATGGTTTCAACCAGATCGGATGAATTTTGCTTCTCCAAAAGGCACCGGAGGTCAAATCTGGGGATCGGTTTATATGGGGGCTATATATAATTATGGACTGATATGAACCAATTCCAGCATGGTTGTTGAATACCATATACCAACATCGCGTACCAAATTTCAACCGAATCGGATGGATTTTGCTCTTCGAAGGAGCTCCGGAGGTCAAATCTGGGGTCGGTTTATATGGGGCCTATATATAATTATGGGCCGATTTCAACCAATTTTTGCATGGGTGTTTGAGACCATATATTAACACCACGTACAAATATCAACTGAATCAGATGAATTTTGGTCTTCCAAGAGGCTCCGGAGGTCAAATCTGGTGATCGGTTTATATGGGGGCTATATATAATTATGCACCGATGTGGACCAATTTTTGCATGGTCATTAGAGACCATATACTAACACCATGTACCAAATTGCAGCCGGATCGGATGAAATTTCCTTCTCTTAGAGGCTCCGCAAGCCAAATCTGGGGATCGGTTTATATGGGGGCTATATATAACAGACGGACGGACGGACGGACATTCTCAGATCGACTCAGAATTTCACCACGACCCAGAATATATATACTTTATGGGGTCTTAGAGCAATATTTCGATGTGTTACAAACGGAATGACAAAGTTTATGAACCCCCATTCTATTGTGGAGGGTATAAAAAGAAGAAAAATTAAAGTTATTAATATTTTTCATGTGGCACCCATTTTCCACACTTTGGATCACTCCCAAAGCTTTGTTGTGCAACATTTAACATTGCTGCCATTTGCTTTTGACTCAAAATGTCATCTCCATCCAATTCGGCGTCTTCAAACTTTTTTAACACGACTTCAATGACTTGACATATACTAAATATTTTTAACAGATGTCATAGCAATCAAACAAAAAAGGGCTCCTTCACAAAAAATGTTCCCTATTGAGACATTTGTATCTTGACGCTCACTTCATACCGGTATATCGCCCAAAGATAACGGAAAATTTTGTAATGAGCTCTGTATTAAAATTTTAAATTTGTACGATCTAGCAACTTTGATGGAGGGACGCAAAATTCCAAGATTTGTGTTCTAAATTTAATGACAAAATGTTTGAAAAGATTTAAACTTTCATTTCCTAAAATTTACGTTGCATTTTCTTTCGTATAAAGCCATTTTTGGTGTAGAAAACAATATCAAAATCCTAGAGTAAAGTTCAAAATCTACACTGAAAGAAGACTTTTCTTGTCAGAGGAACGATATTTAAGACAAGTAAAGTTTTCTTTTGACGCTAAAAAATGTCCTTCAAAAGCAAATAAAAAACTTTAGACACAAACGTTGAATCGATTATCATATATTCGGATTAATTTGCTTTAAATGAAAATAATTTATAAAATAAAAAAGGGGAATTTCGTTTGACTAAAATTTCGTTCCGTAGGAAAATATTTATTCTTTGGGTGTATGCATCCAATTAAGTTTTTTTTGAGTGTAGTTAGCTTTCTCCGACTCTATCTTTGTTTCCCTTGGATTTTTTACTATCACACTCTACATTCATCCGTCCATCTAATGGTTATGAAATTACAATACGGGACGACAATTTCATATGCCTTGCAGGAGTTTTCGAACACGTGATATGTACATATGATTGTGATATACGAGTGATTTATAGACAGACACTTGCCGAAAAATATATGCTCGAATTTGTTTGACTGTTGCTACAAATAATTTGCAGCTCATTAATCTATGCGGAAAGCATAAAGACGGTCGTTGGTGTTAGCAATGCATCCGATGAAAGTTGGTGCTGAAAGTGATGATGATGATGATGGCAATGTTCTGCTCGTTATCGTGTGCCCCTGGTTTGGTGTAAATTCTCTTAACACTACTGCAGAGACGTCAGTGTCAGACATAATGGGATCACATATCATCATCCTTCTCCTTCCTTGGAGGAAATGAACTGAGACTTTGACATTGGTTCAACATTCATTCATCTTTCATTTATCCATTTTTTTTTTGTTTTTTCCACCATTCCCATTAACCAACAGACGATGGGGCCTCCGACACACAATACCAAACCTCCTAGGGCATTCTTATATCCCAGATTCTGTACGCACTAGCTGCGTTCCCAAATGCATTGAGGCGTGCGACAAATGACTTGGAAATTTATAAACGCCTTTACGTATCATCCATATGCCAGCTCCCCGGGTGAGAGAAAATATTTCCACATTCGGCATTGTGATGAAGTGATAATGAAAGGCAAAATACCATTGATATCACATTTGTAGGGTGAATTGAAGCATTTTTTGTTACAATTTTATCCATGGACTCACATTTTCATTGCCTGCAAGATGTGGGTAATGGCTTGTTACGGATTCATTCAACTGTTAATTTTTTGCGAATATGCAAGAATGGAAGTGGTTACTGCGTATTCGTATAACTGCAACAGGCAGAAAATGTTAAAGTACCACAAGGAAATGAAAATGGGCTACCGTGGGACAATGGAAGCCAAAATTAAAGCAGATACGATGAAACAAGGCCGACATGGTGCTTTGTTTCATCTTATCTGCTTATATATAGCCGCCATATAAACCGATCCCCAGATTTGACCACCGAAGCCTCCTGGAAGAGAAAAATTAATCCGATCCGGTTTCAATTTGGTACGTGCTGCTAATATATGGTCTCTATGGTCCATATCGGTCCATAATTATATATAGCTTCCATATGAACCGATCCCCAGCTTTGGCCTCCAAAGCCTCTTGGAAGAGAAAAAATAATCCAATCCGGTTGAAATTTGGTACGTGCTGCTTATATATGATCTCTAACAAGCACGCAAAAATTGGTCCATATCGGTCCATAATTATATATAGCTCCCATATGAACCGATCCCCAGGTTTGACCTCCGGAGCCTCTTGGAGGGGCAAAATTCATCCCATCCGATTGAAATTTTGTACATGTTATTTATATATGGTCCCTAATAACCATGCAAAAATTGGTTCATATCGGTCCATAACTACATAACATATAGCTCCCATATGAACCGATCCCCAGATTTGACCTCTGGATCCTCTTGGAGGAGCATAATTCATCCGATCCGTTTGAAACTTTGTACGTGGTGTTAATATATGGTCTCCCACAACCATGCCAAAATTCGTCTATATCGGTCCATAATTATATATAGCTCCCATATAAACCTATACCCAGATTTCACCTCCGGAGCCTCATGGAAGAGAAAAAATAATCCCATCCGGTTGAAATTTGGTACGTGCTGCTAATATATGGTCTCTAACAAGCACGCAAAAATTGGTCCATATCGGTCCACAATTATATATAGCTCCCATATCAACCGATCCCCAGATTTGATCTCCGTAGCCTCTTGGAGGGACAAAGTTCATCCGATCCGATTGAAATTTTGTACATGGTGTTAATATATGGTCCCTAATAACCATGCAAAAATTGGTTCATATTGGTCCATAATTACATAACATATAGCTCCCATATGAACCGATCCCCAGATTTAACCTCTGGAGCCTCTTGGAGGGGCAAAAATTCATCCGATCCGTTTGAAATTTTGTACGTGATGTTAATATATGGTCCCCAACATGCCAAAATTGGTCTGTATCGGTCCATAATTATATATAGCTCCCATATAAACCGATACCCAGATTTCACCTCCGGAGCCTCATGGAGGACCAAAATTCATCCGATCTGGTTGAAATTTTGTACGTGGTTTAAGTATATGGTCTCTAGCAACCTTGCAAAAAAAAAAAATACGGCCGTATATACTTGTCTTAACTAAGTTTGTGATCTTAGTTTGATTAAAAAATGATTGTCTCAATTTCAGAGTGTGCAAGTTTTAGAGGTTTCACTGTATTCGAAATATTTATTGTTAATTTATCACTAAAAATAATTTGAGTTTTAAAATTAAAATCGCATAAAAATATTTGCTGTACGTTAGCTGTGCATATATACAATTTCTTATTCACAATATTTATAACGAATTATTATTATCCTTGGACTTCCTTAAGAGTTGTTGCTATTTTTATACCCACCACCATAGAATGGTGACGGGGGTATAATAAGTTTGTCATTCCGTTTGTAACGCATCGAAATATCGATTTCCGACTATATAAAGTATATATATTCTTGATCAGGGAGAAATTCTAAGACGATATAACGATGTCCGTCTGTCCGTCTGTCTGTCTGTCTGTCTGTCTGTCTGTCTGTCTGTCTGTTGTAATCACGCTACAGTCTTCAATAATGAAGCAATCGTGCTGAAATTTTGCACAAACTCGTCTTTTGTCTGCAGGCAGGTCAAGTTCGAAGATGGGCTGTATCGGTCCAGGTTTTGATATAGTCCCCATATAAACCGACCTCCCGATTTGGGGTCTTGGGCTTATAGAAACCGTAGTTTTTATCCAATTTGCCTGAAATTTGAAATCTGGAGGTATTTTGTGACCTTAAAGAGGTGTGCCAAAAATGGTGAGTATCGGTCCACGTTTTGGCATAGCCCCCATATAGACCGATCTCCCGATTTTACTTCTTGGGCTTATAGAAACCGCAGTTTTTATTCAATTTACCTGAAATTGGAAATCTAGAGGTATTGTCGGACTACAAATACGTGTGCCGAAAATTGTGAGTATTGGTCCATATTTTGGTATAGCCCCCATATAGACCCATCTCCCGATTTTACTTCTTTGGCTTATAGAAATCGCAGTTTTTATTCAATTTACCGGAAATTGGAAATCTAGAGGTATTGTAGGACCACAAATACGTGTGCCAAAAATTGTGAGTATCGGTCCATATTTTGGTATAGCCCCCATATAGACCGATCTCCCGATTTTACTTCTTGGGCTTATAGAAACCGCAGTTTTTATTCAATTTACCTGAAAATGGAAATCTAGAGGTATTGTAGGACCACAAATACGTGTGCCAAAAATTGTGAGTATCGGTCCATATTTTGGTATAGCCCCCATAAAAACCCATCTCACGATTTTACTTCTTTGGCTTATAGAAATCGCAGTTTTTATTCAATTTACCGGAAATTGGAAATCTAGAGGTATTGTAGGACCACAAATACGTGTGCCAAAAATTGTGAGTATCGGTCCATGTTTTGGTATGTTCCCCATATAAAACGACCTCCCGATTTGGGGTCTTGGGCTTATAGAAACCTTATTTTTTATCCAATTTGTCTGAAATTGGAAATCTAGAGGTATTTTAGGACCATAAAGAAGTGTGCCGAAAATGGTGAGGATCGGTCCATATTTTGGTATAGCCCCCATATAGACCGATTTCCCGATTTTACTTCTTGGGCTTCTAGAATCCGAAGTTTTTATCCTATTTGCCTGAAATTGGAAATCTAGAGGTATTTTCGGGTCATAAAGAGGTGTGCCGAAAACGTTGAGCATCGGTCCATATTTCAGTATAGCCCCCATAAGAACGATCTCCCGATTTAACTCCTTGGGTTTCTAGAAACCGTAGTTTTTATCTGATTTTGCCTGAAATTGTAAATATTCTGGTATTTTAGGCTCACAAAAACGTGTATCGGATTAGGTTTTTATAGGTCCATTTGGTAATGCCTCCATATAGACCGACTTCACTTCTTGAGGGTGTAGAAGTCGCACTGATCATGAAAATTGCTTGAAACTCAATGTAAAATTTCCAGATTTTAGTTCTACAGATTTAAGATTTCAAATCAAGACGTTATTTTATAATTTTCTTGCACACTTACAAGAGATGTTAATGATTCCTCTAAAACTCAAACAAAAATGGTTCTTATAAATCCAGAATCTGATATAGTCCTCATGGATGAAATCTTTAAATTTATCTTCGGGAAGTGTCCTCAAGTCCTCAAGCCCTCCTGAAATTTCAAAGGAAACCCTAATATTTGGTTCATGGTGGTGGGTATTTAAGATTCGGCCCGGCCGAACTTACTGCTGTATATACTTGTTCTTTTTAATATCCATTCAAAAGAATATTGCATTTTGAATATTTTTATGGTTGCATTGTACACAATGGGGACATCTAACAAGTTTTGATCTAATTTTATAACTCTAATCCCATAAAAATGTCTGCACTAACAAAAGTCAAGTAAAATGATTGTCGATAGAATAAATTTCTTTTTATGGAATCAATTCAACAAAAAAAGGTCGTAGGAGCATTAAGAGTAACATTTATTGCATACGAATACACACACACACATAGATACCATAAAAGAGTTCATATTTGAGCACGCTTATTTGAACAAATACACACACATACTCACCCATATATGCACTTTAGTTGGAAAAAAGGAAACCATATACAAATTGTACCAAATATGTGTGTGTGTGTGCCAGTGGGGATAATATGACATTGAAATGAAGACTAATGCTTTGGAAGTTACGCAGATCTTGGCAGGATAGAAAGAGGAAAATATTTTATACAAATTGCTACTCAGCACAGCGGAAACTTCTTTGAAGATTTAGAAAAAAGTGTAAGGACCATACATGTGAATACACCGGGAAAAAATACTTATAGAATTCAGAAAAAATAGATTTTACATTTAAAAAATCAGGGGCCATATAAATGCATATCGGGCTAAAGATAGATATGGTGTTTTGGAGGGGTTGTTATGACACTCCACAGGATTTGCTCCAACCTTGAGATGGCTATATCTTAGTTTGAATCAATTTTTCCAAAACAAACAGGGTTCTATTATGATCCAAAGCACATACTTGTAACAAATTTGAAATGTAACGCTGCGACAAAGACTTTGATCACAAAAATGTGTTGACTGACAGACACACATTTTTAATCAAAACACAAATAAGAAAAGTGGAAAGCCAGGCGGGGCTGACTATATCATATCCTAAACCGCGCCTAATGAATTAGTAAACATATGCTTTTATGGGGTATCATTGAAAGAGGTTTGGGAAACAAACCATATTTCCTAATATAAGAAAATTAAGGCGTATATGTTTATGGGAGCTGTATCTTAAGCTGAACAGAAATGTCTGGTTATTAGGAGCTATACTTGATTTTGCACCTACAGAGTTAGTTTGCCACCAATATTGGGTCCATTATTAAAAAAAAGAGGCAATCGCCTAATTAGTGTGGGTAATGTATTAAAATTTGTGAAAAGCGAGCAATATATTTCTGCAAGAGTTACATGTAAGTCTAAATACGATCGGCTGATACATTAAAATGATTTGGATGATAATTCTCACGTATGTTTTATACAACAGAAGAATACGTTGTGCTAAATTTGAGTTAGATCGGTTTATAAATAAAGGCCAAAATTGGGAAAATCGGAAATATAAAATAAATTTGGGAAAATCGGACGAAACATATATATGGGAGCTATATCTAAATCTGAACCGATTTCAATGACTTTTTGCAGACTTAAAGTGTACTATCAAAAACTGCATTGTGATAAATTTTACAACGATCGGTTTGTAAATAAGCCTAATATGACCACTGTTGCCAAAGTCTACCAAAAATTTTAGATCTTGGTAGAATTGGTAGATTGGTAGAATTCTTGATGTTTTGGTAGATTTTGCAAAATATTTCTCACCACCCAATAGGTATTTCATAATTTTGTTTTATAGAAATAACTACAATTTTGACATTTTAAATAGAAATGACATTTTGATAAATTTTTCTCTAGAAACAAAATTTTAACAAAATTTTAATAGAAATACAATTTTGACAAAATTATCACCAGACATCAAATTTTGACAAAAGTTTCTATAGAAATACAATTTTGACAAAATTTTCTATAGAAATTAAATTTTGACAAAATTTTCTACAGAAATAAAATGTTGACAAAATAAATGTACAACATTTTCTATAGAAATCAAATTTTGACAAAATTTTCTATAGAAATAAAATTTTGGCAAAAGTTTCCATAGAAATAAAATTTTGACAAAATTTTCTATAGAAATAAAATTTTGACAAAATTTTCTACAGAAACAAAATTTAGACAAAATTATTTCTAGAAATAAAATTTTGACAAAATTTTCTATGGAAATAAAATTGCAACAAAAAATTTTCTATAGAGATAAAATTTTGACAAAATTTTCTGTAGATATAAAATTTTTACAAATTTTTCTATAGAAATTAAATTTTGACAAAATTTTCTATGGAAATAAAATTTTAAAAAAATTTTCTATGGAAATAAAATTTTGACAAAATTTTTTCTAGAAATAAAATGTTGACAAAATTTTCTATAGAAATAAAATATTGAAAAAATTTTGACAAAATTTTCTATAGAAATAAAATATTGAAAAAATTTTGACAAAATTTTCTATAGAAATCTAAAGTTGACACAATTTTTTATATAAATAAAATTTTGATAAAATTTTGTATAGAAATAAAATGTTGACAAAATTTTCTATAGAAACAAACTTTTGACAACATAAATGTACAAAATTTTTTATAGAAATAAAATGTTGACAAAATTTTCTATAGAAATAAAATTTTGACAAAATAAATGTACAACATTTTCTATAGAAATCAAGTTTTGACAAAACTTCCCAGCAAAAACTAGGTAACCACATCTCATTACAATTGACATTACCAGGAGTAAAGCTGTCATTACACGTTGCATTACATTGCGGCGAGTTATAATGACTAACTTGTATTGATAAAAATAAATACTTCTCGGTAATTTTCGAATTGTTATTCTCAAATTTTTAGGCAGTTGTAGTTAATATAATTATTCACATAATCGAGCACTTACATAAAAAATAAAAAAGAATATGTAATGTAAAGGCAATTCTGAAAATTTTTCCGTTAAGAATTTTTTATCACAAATATTTCATAATAATTGTGTTTAATGGCATTATCACATTATGTTTTAAATAAATGCTTTCTTATACCTCATTGACATTACACTTCCAAAATGCGCTTAAACTAAATTTCAAATGCCATTTGCCTTATAAAAAAGAGACTTAAAATCCACTTTTAGTAGATTTCGAACCTTATGTGAATTGGTTATTGGATATATTATAACGTAATTCACGAATCCAACTCCCTTAAACAACCTACATTTATTTCTATTTTAAGTGTGAAACTAATTTGCGTGTAATCTTATTTAGATTATTTATTAGATTTTTTGTTTATTTATACAATATTCTATTTCTATTCAAGTAGTTCTCCTATTACAGCACCACTCGCCATATTTTGATCCATTGTAATCGGCGATAGAAATCAATATTTTCGAGATTTGGTTGCCTGAGACAATAAGTGGCTATTTTGCAAGCTTTGGTGTATCTACGAATAAGTCATTACATATTAGGTGATTATATGCTTTAAATGCACTACTTATTTTATGGCCGAAAGTATGCCTGGGGAGAAGTACTTTCCTCCTAGGACATGCGTATGTAAATGTAATCCGAAGCGATGCCAATTAATAAGTGGTTATTAATTTTTAAATAGGCTTACCTACAAGATTACCGGGTAATGAGAGTTTTTGCTGGGTTTCTATAGAAATAAAATTTTTACAAAATTTTCTCTAGAAGTAAAATTTTGACAAAATTTTCTATGGAAATAAAATTGCAACAAAAATTTTTCTATAGAAATAAAATTTTGACAACATTTTCACCAGACAACAAATTTTGGCAAAATTTTCTATAGAAATAAAATTTTGACAAAATTTTCTGTAGATATAAAATTTTGGTATAAAAGTAAAAAAGTAGATATAAAATTTTGACAAAAGTTTCTATAGAAATAAAATTTTTAAAAAATTTTCTATACGAATAAAATTTTGCCAAATAAAATTTTGACAAAATTTTCTCTTGAAATAAAATTTTGTCAAAATTTTCTCTTGAAATAAAATTTGACAAATTTTCTCTTGAAATAAAATTTTGACAAAATTTTCTATAGAAATAAAATTTTGACAAAATTTTCTCTAGAAGTAAAATTTTGACAAAATTTACTATAGAAATAAAATTTTAAGAAAATTTTCTATAGAAATAAAATTTTGACAACATTATCTGTAGATATAAAATTTTGATATAAAAGTAAAAAAGTAGATATAAAGTTTTGACAAAAGTTTCTATAGAAATAAAATTTTTAAAAAATTTTCTATACGAATAAAATTATGTCAAATTTTCTATGGAAATAAAATTTTGACAAAATTTTCTCTTGAAATAAAATTTTGACAAATTTACAGTAGATATAAAATTTTGACAAATTTTTTTATGGAAATAAAATTTTAACAAAATGTTCTATGGAAATAAAATTTTCTCTAGAAATAAAGTTTTGACAAAATTTTCTCTAGAAATAAAATTTTAACAAACTTTTCTATAGAAATAAAATTTTGGCAAAATTTTCTATAGAAATGCAATTTTGACAAAATTTTTTATAGAAATAAAATTTTAACAACATTTTCTATAGAAATCTAAATATATAAATAAATAAAATTTTGAATAGAAATAAAATTTTGAAAAATTTTTCTATAGAAACAAAATATTGACAAAATAAATGTACAAAATTTTTTATAGAAATAAAATGATGACAAAATTTTCTATAGAAATCAAATTTTGATACAATTATCTGCAGAAATAAAATTTTTACAAAATAAATGTATACAATTTTCTATAGAAATAACATTTTGACAAAATTCTCTATAGAAATAAAATTTTGATAAAATTTTCTATAGAAATAAAATTTTTGCAAAATTTTCTATAGAAATAAAATTTTGACAACATTTTCACCAGACATCACATTTTGACAAAATTTTCTCTAGAAATAAATTTTTAACAATATTTTATATAGAAATAAAATTTTGACAAAATTTTCACCAGGCATCACATCTTGACAAAATTTTCTCTAGAAATAAATTTTTTACAAAATTTTCTATAGAAAAAAAAAATTGACAAAAATTCTAGAGAGATAAAATTTTGTCAAAATATTCTCTGGGAATAAAATTTTGGCGAAATTTCCTCTAGAAAATAAATTTTAATGAAATGTCCTATAAAAATCTATAGAAATGAAATTGTTTCAAATTTTTCTAAAAAAGAAAACAAAAATAAAATTTTGACTATATATTCTATAAAGTCATTGCATCATTTCTTTTGAAAAAACTTTTTTTCATAAAAGCCACAAAATCTGTATAAAAAATTAAAACAAAAATTTGTGTTTGAGTTTGGTTTGGGTGGTAAAATTTTCTTCAAATTTTGGCAGAATATTTTTGGCTCGAATGGCAACCGTGATTATTTGTTGAAATCGGGCGATACATATATATGGGAGCTATATCTAAATTTGATCCGATATTTTCCAAATTCAATAGGTTTCGTCCTTCTGTTAAAAGAACTCTGTACTAAATGTTATCAAAATCGGTTAATAATTGCGACCGAAATCCTGCGAATAACAAATACATGGACAGACGGACGGACAGACACCAAGGGCTATATTGACTCAGGAGGTGATTCTGAGTCGATCGGTATATATTTTGTGGTTTAGGGTATAACAATAATTTCCATTAACTAAAATATCTTAAATTGGTTTTGGTGAAGGTTCGGAAGGTTCACTGTTTTTTGAGTGTTAGGTTCAATGATAAGCTTTGTCCTTACGCAAATTTCTAGAATATATTCTACAATTGATATATTCATTGTAAGTTTTTCTCAGTGTAGTGACGATAGCTTACAATCCTCCGGTTATTTATTCGTTTGCTGTTTAAATTTGTCCCAAATGGTCAAACTGTAGAAAGGAAGTTTTCAAAATAACTTTTTATTGGATTCAATTCTTCGATAGATGGTACAACAGAAAAACCTCAAATATTTATACCCTAGAAACTCCTAGAAATGAAAAAAAAAACAAAATGGTAGAGACCATACAGCTTATGTCTAACAGCAGGACGAATGTCTTGTTATCTGCTAACATGTCCGATTTGTATGATTGTTTCACTTAAAAGTTTCTACTTTCGCTTTGACTGTGTCTTTTTTTTTGTGAAGTTTTTCTTCTTTTCCTCAATAAAAAAAGACGAGGAAACTTAAGTTTCTTTGAAAATTCTAGTCCATGTATCTTATTTGCCATCCATACCAATACTTTTATCCAGCGCCTGCAATGGTTGACAAAGTTTCAGTTCCATTTTCAAGTGCAAGTCTAACTAAAGGCTCGGCAGTATTTCTATTGCGTATTGGAATGTTGAGGCACTTTTTTCGATTCGTTGTTTTTTTTTTTTTTGCTTCCCAGTATTGTGACCAGTACTGATTTCCCTGATGCTACTGTTATCCTTTTCTTGGTTGATGGTAGTTACCAGATGCTTTAGTATTTTCTCTGTAACAGATGCTGCAATGAAATTATTGGCAATTGTAAAGTTTTTTTTACTATTACTTTCATTCTTTTTCATAGTAGTTTCTCTTTGATTTCATAGAAAAGTTAAGGCCAATGGGAACTAAGTTATTCTAAGTTTCTCCAAGACTTGGTAACGGATGTATGAGTAATATAGACACTTCGATTTGTATGGGACTATAATATTACGTTTTATATTTTCCCTACGGGTTCTGAAAGTAATTTTCAGATTTACTAGAAATTGTCTGAATGCATAAACGTGGTCCATCTAGAAAACCATGGCCATCAAAACATGGGGTATATGCTGATCACCAAATTTAACTTTTTGAAAAAAATGCTTGACTGTAAGTATATTTTAATTTAGACGTGTTTTTAAACATATACTTAGAAAATGCAAGAGAGAGAGAGAGAGAGAGAGAGAGAGTAAGAATAAGACAACATATTAACAGAAAAAATTGCTGCGAATTATTTTTGTGAGATCAATTGAGATACATACCATGTTGAATACAATTGTAGTTGTGTGTGAATTCCTTTTTAAAAAAATTTCCATGAAAATCTTTCAGTTACATTTCCAGAATTTAATAGAAAAATCATCTAGACTGACGTGGTTATGCCAAAAAGTAAACTTGTCGCTCGCTGGGTTCGAAAAAAAAACAAGAGTTGTTGTTGAGAGACTTCTCCATACTTAATCTGTGACTGTTTGTTAAGGTCTGCCGTCAGACGTAGTCATTGAACCTTATTTTTCATGCATTGGACCTTTATTATGAAAATATCACTCGATCACATTCAAAACAGCACAGGAGATGGTGAGTACAGTTCATATAATATCTCAAGGAGGGTTCGGACATTATCCATTGCGTCCAATGGATAATGTCCCTCTGTTCGGCCGTATGCATGCTATAGATATTAAATCGTGCAATATCTGTTGGGCTCAACTAGGTTATAACATCAAGATAGTATATATTGTGGAGCTACATATGTCTCAAGGAGAACGTGAACCTCAGATCGTCATAGGTAGGAAGTGATATCTAGCTTCTTCTTTCCATTGTACCTTTCGCTTATTCCAGGAACTCTGTACCTCTAACGAATTCCCTAATTTGTCTCCAGTCCCTGTTTCCAAGCTGGACCAGATCTCGAATCACCACTTCACCGATATGGTTAACTCATTACCTAGCAAATGGCAGTGACAAAGATAGTGTTCCAAGGTATCATCATTCTCAAAACATGCCCTACATGCGAGTACATGCAATCTCTTTGAGTAGTTCTTCAAACCTTTTCTTGTATGGGTCACCCAGTAGTATTTTCGTCGTCGTTTTGACCGTTGCGTTGGTCCATATCGCTATGGGTTTCTGAGTTTTTCAAATCTTACAGCTAAGTGGTTTCACTGCAATGTGCAACTCCGTTTGGACTCGGCTATAAAAAGGAGTTCCCTTGTCATTGAGCTTAAAGGGTGATACGGTCAAAATTTGGTCAAGGGAAAACGCGTGTAAATCGGTGAAATCGTTTATTTAAAAAATCAAATTTCTTTTTCAATTCAAATTAAATTTCTTTTTCAAGTTCAATTAGTATAAAATTCAGGAAAAATATTCAGTTAGGCTTTCGCTTTTCCAAATCCGAATTGCCGGGCCTCACGCTTGACACCTGCCATCAGATTTTGTACAGCCACCTTGTCCACCTTCTTCGCCGCAGAAAGCCAGTTTGCCTTGAACTGCTGCTCGTCCTTAGTAGTTTTTTTGGTCTTCTTTAGAGTGGGCGGAGCTCTGGCATGTTGGGAGGGTTCTTGTCCTTGGGAACCACCTGCACGTTCTTGGCGGCGTACCACTCCATGGCCTTTTTACCGTAACGGCAAGATGCCAAATCCGGCCAAAACAGTACGGAACAACCGTGTTTCTTCAGGAAAGGCAGCAGACGTTTATTCAAACACTCTTTCACGTAAATTTCGTGGTTGACAGTCCCGGAAGCTATGAAAATGCTGCTTTTCAAGCCACAGGTACAGATGGCTTGCTAAACCACATATTTCTTTGCGAACTTTGACAGTTTTATGTGCTTGAAAATATCTGCTACCTTTCCCCTTCCTTTTGCCGTATAAAACTCCTGTCCCGGAAGCTGCTTGTAGTCGGCTTTGACGTAGGTTTCGTCGTCCATTACAACGCAGTCAAACTTCGTCAGCATCGTCGTGTACAGCCTCCGGGATCGCGCTTTGGCCGTCGTATTTTGTTTATCATCGCGATTTGGAGTCACTACCTTCTTGTAAGTCGATAGTCCGGCTCGTTTTTTGGCTCGATGCACGGTTGTAGACGATACACCCAGCTTATTTGCGACATCTCGGAGAGAGAGGTTAGAGTTTCGCTTGAAACTACCGGCAACTCTCTTTGTCGTCTCAGCGGCTTCCGGTTTTCGATTTCCCCCCGATCCAGACTTCCTGGTTGTCGACAAACGTTCCCCAAACACTTTAATTACATTTGTAACGGTTGATTTGGCAACTTTTAGAGATTTTGCCAGCTTTGCGTGCGAGTAGCTCGGATTTTCGCGATGCGCGAGCAAAATTTTGATACGCTGCTCTTCTTGCTTGGACGGCATTTTGACGCAACATTCTACACACACACACACCTTCAAAATGAGGGGTGTTCAGGTTAAAATTGAAAGAAATACGTCAAGTTTATATTGACCAAATTTTGACCGTATCACCCTTTAACATAGAGTCGGGCAGCACTCAATGATAAGAGAGAAGTTCACCACTGCGGTATCACAATGGACTGAATAGTCTAAGTGAGCCTGAAATATCGGGCTGCCACTATACCTAACCCAACCTAACCTTCCTCTTATTCTATCTGTTCTGGGTCCCATTCTCCCAGGACCATCTTACTGGCTTCATAATGGTTCATTCTCCCAAAATCTTCAATCTGCGATGCCTTGGCAGCATCACTTTCGATCTGAACCTTTATAGGTCTTAAGTCCAGAATAATCTCCAAAGTTCTGATTGAGGTGGTCTTTATTGTTCCAGTTATGCCAAGACAATATGTCCTTTTGACCCGTTGTACAATTTCTATGTTGCACTTCCTCTCCATTGTATCCACCAGACTATCGACGCGTATGTAAGGATTGTCCTTAGTACGGTCTCATATATCCAGCGCATTACTTTTGGATTCAAGCCCCATGTAGAGCCCACCGCTCTTCTGCACAGTGCCCAACATCTGTGAGCTTTTTCAGTCGTCTCTTTGATGGGGGTCTTCCATTTCGGATTCCTGTCTAAGGCTACTTCTTAGTATTGTAATTTGTTTATATCGTCATCTATCCACAGTTTATCGTTTTATTGCTATCCAATCTATTAAAGATTTCGGATTTCATTTGAAAAAATATGAAAACCTGGGAAACATCTTTTCTTTACAATTTCGATTTTATTCTCTACGGAAAGACTGTATATCAGTGAGCGTCAAAATAAGCGTACTTTGCGAATTTGTTTCAATGTAGTTTTTATTTAAGCCTTTATATCTACGACTTTATTATACATTAGTTGGTTTTCCTATAGAGTATAAAAGTTTTTACTTAAGTATAAAAATCAAAAATGAGAAACTCAAAATTGCAAAACTCTGCAAAAAAACAAACCTTTTATAATTTAACCCCCATATGCAATAAAGGTACAGAATACTTCAAGCCTACTTTTGCCATATAAATTCTTTCGATAAACTGTCAATAAATTGTTTTGCATATGGGCATAAAACTTTATTTTGACGTTCAACCGAAATTCCCAGTCTTATTTGTCCCTACTTTTTGTTTACGCAGTTAAATTTAAAAATGTTATAGATAAGTAGCATGTTATAGATATTCACCTAAGTTTAAGACAAATGTTCACAATGATTAATGATTGATTTTAAATAACAAAGTGGATGTATCACCTATCATCACCAAAAATGAAGGGTCTACAATATTCGTTTCGATTTGACCAAGATACAATTCTTCCCCATTTCTCTCTACCTTCCTTAAAACATTTTTCCTTTTTGGTTTTGTTGTTGTTTACTTTGATATATTGGACATTGCCGGTTAGCCACAAATAAAGTAAATTGTACTTTGACATTAGGCAGAATAGAAGGATTGCCATTCCGTTTTTGAGAGGAAAATATTTGTGTTTGTTTTATGGTTAGAAAGGAGAAAAAAAGATTAAATTTTTTTGCTTCTTTCATTCATTTCCACAGAAATAGTTAGAATTGGAAACTAAATTGATAATATAATATACTTTGGAAAAGTTATTACTATTAAATTTGTTCGATCGTTTGGTTGGATGGTTGGTTAGTTAGAATCCTTAGCAATATTTCCAATGAAATGGAGTATTACGTAAAAATCATGGTTTCTATGAGAGAATGCTAAATGGGAATATATTGATATAGTTGACATTTAAAGATACATCGTTTTCAACATTATTTGATATATGTATAAGTATTTGATACATATCTCTCTTCACTCCGATTATGTTTAAAAATGATCAAAAAAACAAGTATATACGGCCGTAAGCCGGCTATCGTGTAAACCTTTTTTCGGAAGGTTCAAGTGTGGTTCACTTTTGGGTTTAGTGAACTGCCTGAATTTATTCTGATAATTGGTTGATAGTTTTGCTGCAAGTAGAGGATGCTGATGAGGAATGTGGTAATTCCGAAACGTGCGTCCATCCAACCATCTTGCAGTCTATAGGGCTTTGCCCAAATATATTTGACAAACACTCTTTTCCTCTGTTGGTTAAGCTACAGTTGTCAATGCATGGTTTTAAGCTGAGATCAAAAACAACAGAAATCAAATTTTGACAATATTTTCTATAGAAATTTTAATAAAATTTTCTATAGAAATGAAATTTTAATAAAATTTTCTATAGAAATAAAAATTTGACAAAATTTTCTATGGAAATAAAAATTTGACAAACTGTTCTATAGAAATGAAATTTTAGTAGATTATTTGTGGCTCGAGTGGCAACCATAATTATGAACCGATATGTACCAATTTTTGTGTGATTGGGGATCGCCTATACATAACAATGGAGTGAATAGTCTAAGTGAGTCTGAAACTTAATCGGGCTGCCACTTTAACCTAACCTAACTATAGACCGATATGGACCAATTTTGATATGGATGTTAGTGGCCATATACTAACACCACGTTTCAAATTTGAACCGAACCGGAAGAATTTTGCTGCTCCAGGAGGCTTCGGAGGTCAAATCTGGGGATCGGTTTATATGGGGGCTATATATAATTATGAACCGATGTGGACCAATTTTTGCATAGTTGTAAGAGACCATGTACCAAATTTCAGTCGGATCGGATGAAATTTGCTTCTCTTTTATGCTCCGCAAACCAAATCAGGGGATCGGTTTATATGGGGGCTATATATAATTATGGACCAATATTTGCAGGGTTGTTACATACCATATACTAATACCATGTACCAAATTTCAGCAGGATCGGATAAAATTTACTTCTGTTTGGGGCTCCGCAAGCCAAATCTTAGGATCGGTTTATATGGGGGCTATATATAATTATGAACTGATGTGGACCAATTTTTGAGTGGTTGTTAGAGACCATAAAGGGTGATACGGTCAAAATTTGGTCAATATAAACTTGACGTGTTTCTTTCAATTTTGCATTTAAAAAACCTGAACACCCCTCATTTTGAAGGTGTGTGTGTGTAGAATGTTGCTCCTACTTTGATTTTGGAATTCACTCTTCAGTTGTCAAAATGCCGTCCAAGCAAGAAGAGCAGCGTATCAAAATTTTGCTCGCGCATCGCGAAAATCCGAGCTACTCGCACGCAAGGCTGGCAAAATCGCTAAAAGTTGCCAAATCAACCGTTACAAATGTAATTAAAGTGTTTGGGGAACGTTTGTCGACAGCCAGGAAGTCTGGATCGGGGAGAAATCGAAAACCGGAAGCCGCTGAGATGACAAAGAGAGTTGCCGGTAGTTTCAAGCGAAACCATAACCTCTCTCTCCGAGATGCCGCCAATAAGCTGGGTGTATCGTCTATAACCGATGCACGGTTATCCACAAAACGAGCCGGACTATCGACTTACAGAAGGTAGTGACTCCAAATCGCGATGATAAACAAAATACGACGGCCAAAGCGCGATCCCGGAGGCTGTACACGGCGATGCTGACGAAGTTTGACTGCTTGGTAATGGACGACGAAACCTACGTCAAAGCCGACTACAAGCAGCTTCTGGGACAGGAGTTTTATACGGCAAAAGGAAGGGGAAAGGTAGCAGATATTTTCAAGCACATAAAACTGTCAAAGTTCGCAAAGAAATATGTGGTTTGGCAAGCCATCTGTACCTGTGGCTTGAAAAGCAGCATTTTCATAGCTTCCGGGACTGTTAACCAAGAAATTTACGTGAAAGAGTGTTTGAATAAACGTCTGCTGCCTTTCCTGAAGAAACACGGTTGTTCCGTACTGTTTTGGCCGGATTTGGCATCTTGCCATTATGGTAAAAAGGCCATGGAGTTGTACGCCGCCAACAACGTGCAGGTGGTTCCCAAGGACAAGAACCCTCCCAACACGCCAGAGCTCTGCCCAATTGAGAAATACTGGGCTATTATCAAGCGGAACCTAAAGAAGACCAAAACAACTGCTAAGGACGAGCAGCAGTTCAAGGCAAACTGGCTTTCTGCGGCGAAGAAGGTGGACAAGGTGACTGTACAAAATCTGATGGCAGGTGTCAAGCGTGAGGCCCGGCAATTCGGATTTGGAAAAGCGAAAGCCTAACTGAATAGTTTTCCTGAATTTGATACTAATTGAAATTGAAAAAGAAATTTAATTTGATTTTTTAAATAAACGATTTCACCGATTTACACGCGTTTTCCCTTGACCACCGTGCACCAAATTTCACCCGGATCGGATAAAATTTGCTTCTCTTAGAGTCCCCGCAAGCCAAATCTGGGAATCCGTTTATATGGGGGCTATACGTGAAAGTGGACCGATATGGCTCATTTGCAATACCATCTAACCTACATTAATAACAACTACTTGTGCCAAGTTTCAAGTCGATAGCTTGTTTCGTTCGGAAGTTAGTGTGATTTCAACAGACGGACGGACGGACATGTTCAGATCGACTCAGAATTTCACCACAAGCCAGGATATATATATACTTTATGGTGTCTTAGAGCAATATTTCGATGTGTTACAAACGGAATGACAAAGTTATTATACCCCCATCCTATGGTGGAGGGTATACAAATGTGAAATAGGATTTTGTTATAGATCATATATGAGCTATATTTAGAGTTGATGTAGACTTAATGTTCAACATGTTCCCCTCCGTCTTCTTCTCCAATCTATTCTTATTTTGTATAATATAATAAATTTTAGTATTATCTCCATTTTAATGTAACTCCATTAGTGCACGGTTGACCAATGACCCTTATACTGGTCTAGTTATGTATTTTCATCCAGATTATTACTTATAAATCAGTTGGGAGAAAAACTGCTGAAATTATTTCACTTAATGTAACCGATGAGATGATATGTTTTTCTGGTAACTGTAAGTAAAAAGCTTAACCAAGCTACATGAAAATAGTAATTAGACCTACTTCCTCATTCCTTTCCATTGTGAATACCCAATAAATCTAGGGGTGTTCTATTTTCAATATTCCTAGCCTTGTATCTTGGGGGTGTTCTAACTTCAATATAACTAGCATTATATGCATTGTGAACTATATTCTTCATTCCCACATATTCTACATAAATGGAAGGCTATTGAAAAATTCAAGTCCCAACTATTTTGGCAAACAGAAATCAATGTGTCAAAAAATGTCAATGCTAATGCACCAATTCTCACTGCAATCACTCAAACATTGTTATTTATTCCCTCGGAGTTATGCACAAAGCATTGCCCATTTTAAATTCATGTGACTCTTGCATCACTTCACATTGCGAAAAGTTCATAGCAACCGTGATATAATTCTTCATGTGTGAATGATATAATTTTTGATTTAATTTTTGAAAGACCATATCACACAATATGGGAATATCAAAATACTATGACTTGATGGCCGAGCACAAAGCAATTTTCCAAAGGGACATAAACAAACACACACATACACACACCCACACACAAATAATGGATTGACAGAAAGAAGACCTGTACATAGAGATGTGATGTGAATGATTCGACATACTGATACTGATGTAACGTCATATGCATATTTAATGATGATGGCCAAAGGATAGTTTGAATATGGTAGAATGAGTGATTGGGTGAATGGCGTTTTGCAAACAATTCTATTCAGACATATAAATGTATATTTGTTTATGGGTTATTCCATGCAAATCTGACAACATTTATTAGCAACAATCTCAAGATTTGCATCTGCACCGAATATGGTTCAGTGTATTGGTTCTTGTTTTTTTAGTAATATCGCTCAAGTTGACCGATTTTCGGTTATATACTAAAATCAATTTAGCTGCAAATATCAGAACTTGGAAGACGTATCCATAAACTATTTACCGAAAATTGGTCCATTCGTTGATACAGCCAATTTAATTTCTTAAGCTTATGGACAACCCAAATCTAAACTAGAAATGTTAGGATAAGGTTACATTTCTAGTACTATTTGCTAGGAGATTTGACGTTCTTTATAAAGTCCATAAAGACCACAATTTTATTTCATTGTTACCAAGACAAGTGTTGATAGTATTGGAAATTTTCACCCAAATTGGAGAAATTTTTTCGTAGATGAGGACGAAATTTTTGAGCTGGTGGCTGAAAGTTGGGCACTTTTGTGGTGATTTTTGAAATATTGAATATATAAATATTGTCCCCTTACTGCGTACATTTCATATATACACATATAATGAAGATGTTTGAAGTCCCTCCGATAACCAAAAATTAGGTATTGATCATCCTGGTTTTTGTTTTGAAACGTCGAGCTTCTTGAAACTCGCAAATTGACATGACAACGAAATCATAATTTTTGTATAAAAGGTACTCTGCAGCAGATCCTATTACTTCCTGTCCAAAGTGGAGGATATATGATTTTCGGTCCAGGGCAATCCCTTTAGTATTCAATAGAGAGAATTGATAAATAAATTGGATAATAATTTTTTATTAAAATAAAAAAAAAAATGTTGCTAATTTTTGTGAGCAATCTTATGAAAATTTGTTGATTTTTTTGGGGACGAATTTTGAAATTTTTCATATAGTTGTCAATTTGGCCCGATTGTTTTATAAGATTTTTTCCAGAAAACTATGCTGAAGGTTTTGGTATTGATTCTATAAAACAAATCTTAATTTATTCGTTTTTCAGCTTTTTTCTTCATGTGCTATCAAAGTCCATTAAAAACTTGTTAACGGCAACTTAAGTTACCGAATCCAGAAAGGACTTCACGTGGATATTATGCTACTATTCACGTAGAACTTTAAAAAGCCTTTAAAATGAAGTGTTGACAAACATCTCATATTTTTAATTTTTTTGGCATTAATTAAATAAATAAAGAGATTCACAAAATTTAAAACTGATTTGGTTAGTTTTGAAGAATTTTTCAGAATTATTAAAGCCACGTTGACCTCAGTCAAAGAAAATTTTCTATCATGTAAAGACTTATGACTGGGTACATAGGACTTCTAGAATCCGCAGTTTTTATTCAATTATCCTGAAATTGGAAATAGAGAGGTACTTTAGAACCATAAAAATGTGTGCCTAAAATGGTGAGTATCGGTCCATGTTTTGGTATGGTCCCCATATAAACCGACCTCCCGATTTGGGGTCTTGGGCTTATAGAAACCGTAGTTTTTATCCAATTTGCCTGAAATCGGAAATCTAGATGTATTTTAGGACCATAAAGAGGTGTGCCGAAAATGGTGTGTATCGGTCCATATTTTGGTATAGCCCCCATATAGACCGATTTCCCGATTTTATTTCTTGGGCTTCTAAAATTCGAAGTTTTTATCCTATTTGCCTGAAATTGGAAATCTAGAGGTATTTTCGACACATAAAGACGTGTGCCGAAAACGGTGAGTATCGGTCCATATTTTAGTATAGACCCCATAAGAACGATCTCCCGATTTAACTCCTTGGGTTTCTAAAAACCGTAGTTTTTATCCGATTTGCCGGAAATTGTAAATATTCTGGTATTTGAGGCTCACAAAAACGTGTATCGGATTAGTTTTTTATCGGTTTGGTAATGCCTCCATATAGATTTCACTTCTTGAGGGTATAGAAGGCGCACTGATCATGAAAATTGCTTGAAACTCAATGTAAAATTTCCGGATTTTACTTCTCGGGTGAAACTCTACAGATTTAAGATTTCAAATCAAGACGCTATTTTATAATTTTCTTGCACACTTACTAGAGATGTTAATGATTCCTCTAAAACTTAAACAAAAGTGGTTCTTATAAATCCAGAATCTGATATAGTCTTCATAGGTAAAATCTTGAAATTTATCTTGGGGAAGTGTACTAGTTGATCTGCTTGGGAGAATATCTGTCATCAAACCCCCCTGAAATTTCAAAGGAAACCCTAATATTTGATTCATGGTGGTGGGTATTTAAGATTCGGCCCGGCCGAACTTACTGCTGTATATACTTGTTTAATGAAACTTTGATTCCATCTCTGAAAGTAAATGCTAAATATACATTTTTAAAATTGGTCAGCTGGTGGAAATTTTGTTCATAATTTGAAAAATCTTGGCCCAAAATAAAATTTCGTTGTGGCGCAACGCTAAACCAGTATGGAATATCCCATATATGAATGTGTGTTTGATGTAAATATAAATATATTATGACGTATGTGTGAATTACTAATGAAGCATCAAGTTGTTGTCTCTTCAATTGCTGTTGCCATAAAACATGAGTATTTGAACAGAAATCATATTTGCCCAATCAAAATAAATAACAGATTGATATATGAGAGATACGCACAAAGATGCTCTCTCTCTCTCACACACACATATATTACTACACAATCAATTGCAATGGATAGATGGAATTAGATTTGCTTGCATCTTCAGATGGGAGTTATGTCTGGTACTATGTCAGACAAAAGTAATTTTACCTGACACATCCTAAACTGATAGACAAATAGTGTTTTTTTTTTGGTTAGGAGAGATGATTGGGTGGGCTTGCCATTACTGGTAATAACATATACAGTGGTCTTAATCAATTATTTAAAACCCTATATACAGAAATAATCATAAATTTGCAAAGAATAGTATCCGAACGCAATGTTTTGTTTATTAATTCACCAAATGCATCGGACGGCGCCGAGCCAAGACCACTAGATGTTATATATTTTCTGTTTTGTTAAGCAATTTTCAGTCTATGTAGTTTAGAAAGATAATGTGGGGAAATCAAGCAATCTTTTCAACAAATCTAACTATATTTTATAAATCATTATCAATACAGAGAAAGGATTGGTTGGAAATCGGTCGTAATAATGAACATTCCGATTATACAACAAAATATCAAGTGTATCAACAAATATTCTGTATTTATCACATTGGACCATCTGGGAGCGATTACAAGAAAATGTTATTTATGGCAATAGACAAATGATTGAATTAACCAAATGTCTCTACTGTGAATAATTTTATTGGAAATTGGTGGGTAGAACCTACCAAGAAAATATTTTGCAACTTTCATTCAATACTCATGATAATCATTCGGTTGCACAAACCGAACTTTATTTGAAATACTTTTAATTGTGAATTTAATTATTTGTCAAAGTTACCACACTGAAAAAAATAATGTCGTGAGGTCAAAGATTTCATGTCTTTAAAATACGAATACAAGTTTTGCTTAGCATAGAAGACGCATTTCTCTAAAATAAAGTTATTTTCCTTGTCCAAAAGTCGACAACCTTTTCTATGAAGTCGTATTGTCCTTATAATTAAGTGATTTGACTTAAAAATGGGTATCTTAACATGAAAGAAAAAATTTATAGGCTAAGGTCAAATTCTTTAAATTTAATGAAATTGTCTTTAAATTTGTTGTCTTTTTGCGTCTTGCCTACAAAGCAAAAAATCGTTCAAATATAGGACATGTTTTTCAAAACTTAATTTTAAAGAAGTTTTTTTATTCAAACATAGCATAATTTCTACTGGAAGTCGAGTCCTAATTTGGAAAATAAAGTTGCCGTTAACTCGTTTTTAAAGGACTTTGATAGCATTTGAAGAAAAAAAGCTGAGAAAGCGAAAAATTAAAATTTGCTTCCTAGAAGCAAGTACACAAAACCTAAATTTAAAAGAGAATTGAGTCTTAAAAGTATCCTTACTTGTATTCTCCGCTTCTTTGGCTCGGAATCAATACCAAATTTTTTAAAGTAAAGACAAAATCTTTGGAAACGAGTTTGCTTTTTTTTTCAGTGCAGTTACCGCATTGCCCGTTCATTCTACCATCAATGCTGATTGCTATGTGAGCTTCATCTAAAACCGCCTCAGATACATAAATGTTTAAAAGTATTATTTTTATACCCTCCACCATAGGATGGGGGGTATATTAGCTTTGTCATTCCGTTTGTAACACATCGAAATATTGCTCTAAGACCCCATAAAGTATATATATTCTGGGTCGTGCTGAAATTCTGAATCGATCTGTCCGAAATCACGCTAACTTCCGAACGAAATAAGCTATCGACTTGAAACTTGGCATAAGTAGTTGTTATTGATGTAGGTCGGACGGTATTGCAAATGGGCCATATCGGACCACTTTTACGTATAGCCCCCATATAATCGGACCCCCAATTTTGGCTTGCGAGGCCTCTAAGAGAAGCAAATTTCATCCGATCCGGCTGAAATTTGGTACATGGTGTTAGTATATAGTCTCTAACAACCATGCACAAATTGGTCCACATCGGTTCATAATTATATATAGTCCCCATACAAACCGATCCCCTGATTTGACCTCCGGAGCCTCTTGGAGGAGCAAAATTCATCCGATCCGGTTCAAATTTGGTACGTGGTGTTAGTATATGATTTTTATCAACCATGCAAAAATTGGTCCATATCGGTCCATAATTATATATAGCCCTCATATAAATCGTACGTGGTGTAAGTATATGGTCTCTAACAACCATCCAAAAATTGGTCCATATCGGTCTATAATTATATATAGCCCCCATATAAACCGATCCCCAGATTTGACTCCGAAGCCTCTTGGAGGAGCAAAATTCATACGATCCGGTTGAAATTTGGTACATGGTGTTAGTATATGGTCTCTAACAACCATGAAAAAATTGGTCCATATCTGTTCATAATTATATATAGCCCCCATATAAACCGATCCCTAGATATGACCTCTGGAACCTCTTGGAGGAGCAAAATTCATCCGATCCGATTGAAATTTGGTACGTGGATTAAGTATATGGTCTCTAACAGCAATGCAAGACTTGGTCCATAATTATATATAGGCTCCATATAAACCGATCCCTAGATTTGACCTCTGGAACCTCTTGAAAGAGCAAAATTCATCCGATCCGATTAAATTTGGTACGTGGATTAAGTATATGGTCTCTAACAACTATCCAAAAATTGGTCCACATCGCTCCATAACTATATATAGCCGATCGCCAAACACACAAAAATTGGTCCATACCGCCAAAAATAATCTACGAAAATTTTATTTCTATAGTAAATTTTGTCAAAATTTTATTACTATAGAAAATTCTGTCAAAATTTTATTTCTATAGAAAATGTTGTCTAAATTTTATTTCTATATTTTCTATAGAAATAAAATTTTGATACAATGTTCTATAGTAATAAAATTTTGACAAAATTTTATTTCTATAGAAAATTGTGTCAAAATTTCATTTCTATAGAAAATTTTGTCAAAATTTTATTTCTATAGAAAATTTTGTCAAACTGAATTATTTACGTATTTAATCGGTCTTTTTTTTTGTTTGTTTAATATATACCCCGTATGGACTAACTTACAATTGAGAAGACAGTGTTAAGAAGTTTTAAGATACCTTGCCATCGACAAGTGTTACCGCAACCCAAATAATTCGATTCTGGATGACAGTCTTTAGTAGAAGTTTCTATGCAATCCATGGTGGAGGGTGCATAAGATTCGGCCTGGTCGATCTTACGACCGTATATATTTGTTTTGATTGCTATTGATGTATTGTATTTAGTTATAATAATTTTATTTATTCTATCAATGTAACATATATATGCATTTTTAAATAAAATACAATACTTTGCGAAAACGACATTAATTTCCAATTTGATTTTGGGTGCTGTTTAGGTTGGGTAATACAACCGAATTGGAGAAGGGAGTAACGACCAATTTCATTGGTTGATACAACCATGTCCATATGTAGTATTAGTTGCATCTCCCATAATTCGATTAAGTTGGCCGAATCAGGTGGGTGACACAACTACCAACAGATAGTTGCTGCAACTGCCAAAATGAGGTTGGCAATAAATTCGGTTATCACAACCAATCTGTATTCTCTGCTCTGTTACGATCACAAATAACAGATAATATCGATATTTTTTGCCATTTTTTGTTTGTTTTAAAGTTTCAAATAATACAAAAAATTCTTCAACTTATTTTCATTAATACAAATGACATTTAAAAAATTCGAAATGTTATTCGGTTATGAATACTATATGATACGACCAACCTTGCGGTTGGTCGTATCACCCAATTTGAATCAAAATTAATCAAATGAGGTAGGTTCGGTTGCCACAACCAATTATCTTGTAGCACGATAGAAAAACTGTTAAAAATCTCAACTAATGGTTACAGGTATGACCAAATGCATGTAAGTATAGAAAATTGGTATAATCAACTTTTATTTATTTCTAAATACAGAATATTCGTAAATTCAACCGAATTCCAACTAATCTATTCTCTGTGTGTGTGTAGTGTAGGACCTAAGAGATGGCAAATGGGCTACATCGGAGTTTCTAAAGATCGTCCATTTAAACTAATCTCCATATATAATGAAAGTTTTTATCCGATTTCTGTAAAATCGTGTTACACAGTGTGAGCAACAAAAAACAATAAAAGAAGTGGCATTTGTGAATACACACACACAGAAAACAGGTTGAAAATCGATTATTGTAACGAAAATTCTACATTTACAATCACATCACAGTTATGTCATTCATTTTACTTTATTTACAATCGTTATTTCGTTCCTTCTACCATTTGTTGTTTGTAATACAAGACAATTAGTTGTCTAAACTAAATGCCTCTTTTTTGAAAAAATTTGATCGAATTCGATAGGCACAACCAACCTTATAAAACCTTTGTAACTGCCATTTAGTAGTCAGCACTTTCGTTTGGTACTCACAGCCGAATTCCTTTGAATATATTTTTGAAATGTCAATAAAATTATTACCATCAACGTTGAAGTATAGTGTGTGTTTTTAATTTCAAATAACTACAACTGAAAACGAAATGACCATCATACGATAGGGATCAACATTACGATTTGAAGAAGGACAGTCCAATGATGCCACCATCTCATAAGCCGCACATTTTCGGGATGCATTGGTAGCATGTGCAATGTTTCTTTCTGATCTTCACTCCAAAATCGAAAATTCTGCTTATTCACGTACCAATTGTGACAAAAGTGAGTTCGTCGCTAAACACAAGAAGAGCGCAATAAACATTTTTTTTAACAGAGCACGCATTTTGATAATAAAATTCAAATTTTAAAATCATTTGCAAATGTTGTTCGTTTAACGATTCATGGTTAAATTATGGATCAAACTGAAGGAACATTTGTTTCAAAGAAAAAAAATTCTTTTGACGCCAAAAAGGTTATTTAAAAACAAATAAAAAGTTTAGATGTAATCGTTGAATCGTTTCGTCGTCATAAATTTCGGTTTAGTTGCTTTCAAGGAGAATACTGTATACGAAATAGGGAATTTCATTTATCTAATGGCGATTTCATTTGTAAGAAAAAGTGCAACATTTTCGATATTGGTTGCACAATATTAATTAATTTGTAAATTCTTTTATATTTAAAATCTCTTCGAATGTTATGAACCAGCAATAACTGTAGCATAACTCTATCAGTTCGGCGGAAGGACAAGTAGGGAAAATTAGTCAATAAGTCTACATTTTTACAGAATCGAAATCGCCCTAAAGTTTCGTTTCGGAGGAAATTATTTCTTCTTTGGGTGCAGTTGTGCAAAAAACACATTAGAAAAAAAAAACAACCTTTACTTAATATCATAAATGGGAGCCACCGTGGTGCAATGGTTAGCATGCCCGCCTTGCATACACAAGGTCGTGGGTTCGATTCCTGCTACGACCGAAAGTTTTTCAGCGGTGGATTATCCCACCTCAGTAATGTTGGTGACATTTCTGAGGGTTTCACTGGAATGTGGAACGCCGTTCGGACTCGGCTATAAAAAGGAGGTCCCCTGTCATTGAGCTTAACATGGAATCGGGCAGCACTCAGTGATAAGAGAGAAGTTCACCACTGTGGTATCACAATGGACTGAATAGTCTAAGTGAGCCTGATACATCGGGCTGCCTAACCTAATATCATAAATGCTATTTATCTTAATTGTTCAAAACTGTTCACAAACTGCAATCTGTATTTTGAATACACAGTATAACTAATCTGATATACAATTCCCATACACTGAAAAAGTCTTTTGTTTTGTAAAGTATATTTAAAAAATTTTACGAAGTAAAATTGGAAATCTTAAATCTAATTTCAATGCTTTTTTTAGAGCGTAGTGGGAATCCCAGTTTACGTCGAAGCTTTTTCTTACTACATCAGCACATGAAAGTTGGCATTAAGGGCATATGTGGGTCTGGTTCATATTTATAAAGATAGCTTATAAATATGAACCAGACCCAACAGGACTTAATGCGTAATAATTTATTAAAAATCCTGTTTATCTTAATTTCTAGAAATTTATATTTGCACGTTTTATATTCACATATATTCACATATTTTAACTTTAAAGCCCCATCGCCCCTCAAAGTCTTAACAACATTGTTGTCATCTTTAACATCCCACATAAAAATATAAAGCTTATAGAAAAAAACTTCTTCCCCTTCCAGATTTTCTGTTATCTTTTGATTATTTCGAAACTTATTTGAATCAATTAGAAAACGACTTTGACTGATAATGTCAAGTCATTGCATGAATCTGTGTGTGTGTGCGAATGATTTTGGTTCTTGTCCTTTGTGCTCTTTTTTGCTTCATCTCTTGTGACATTTTGTCCCAAATGGCCATTCAAAGGGTGTGAAATTACTGATAAGAATAAACCATAGCCATTTCAAAGAACATGCAAACCGACAACAACCCAAATGGGCGGATGGACGGACGACCTAAGAGAATAATAAAAATAAAATCGAAATGTAATGCCAATGGTAGTGCTGAGATGAGAGATGGAAATGGAGATCTACGATATGGTGACTTTTATGCAAACACCAGACGACATCAGAAAGATGTCCTCAGATGGATAAAGTTGTTAAATGGATGGATACTGCCACTTTTATGCTTTGTCAAAAAAAAAAAAACACAGACACACATGCATCGACTGTTACAAGTCTGAAGAGTCGTTGGTCTCGCCTGAGTCTCTAGTTGGGTGTTAGACGTCATTGTGTAGGTCATGTAACAGATTGTTAAAGTCACTTTAATATTATAAGCTCTCACTCTCTCTCCCCATATGGCTATGTGTGAGAAGAATTATACTAGTTGAGGGTAAATAAAAGAGTAGTAGTTACTAGTTAGAATGTTTAGACCTTTAATTAGTTACGTGATTGGCAATAAGAGCAAATATAGACTAAGAGAGAGGGAGGGTGAAAGAGAATACATTGAATCTTATCTAGATTACATACTATTTGAATATCTAACCCTTTAATGCCCAAGACCACTTAAAGGTGGAACAAGTATATTTGTTATGGCCGTAAGTTCGACCAGGCCGAATCTTATGTACCCTCCACCATGGATTGCGTAGAAACTTCTACGAAAGACTGTCATCTACAATCGAATTACTTGGGTTGCGGTATCTTAAATCGTTTTCTAAATTGTGAGTTAGTCCATACTTCTACAAATAATTACGAATCGATATGGACTTTTGCACAGTACGTACACGCAGAGAAGGAATATGATCACCTCAAACATGTTTCAAGAGCAAAATGTTGTTTTTGTATGGTGACCCTGTAACATGTTTGTCACTAAAATTTTATTTTCTCGTCAAATATAACCTGCTGCCGAAATCAGATACACGATATCCGAGAAAATAACATGGTTGCGAAAACCATGTTACATGGTCACCACCCAAAAATAACATTTTGCTCTTAAAACATGTTTGAGGTGATCATATTCCTTCTTTGGGTGTAGAATGCCAGAATTGAAATATGGGGGTCGCTTATATGGGGGCTATATACAATTATGAAATTGATATGAACCAATTTTTGTGTAATTGGGGATTGATTTATCTGAGGGCTATATATAACTGTAAACCGATATGGACCTTGTTAGGCATGGTTGTTAACGGCCATATACTAGCACTTGGTACATTGTGCTGTCCGAGTCAACGGACTCGGATGAAGAGGCTCCAAAACCAAATCTCGGGATCGGTTTATATGGGGGCTATATATGATTATGGACTGATATGGACCACTTTTGACATGGTTGTTAAATATCATATACTACCACCACGTACCAAATTTCAACCAGATCGGATGAGTTTTGCTTCTCCAAAAGGATCGGAGGTCAAATCTGGGGATCGGTTTATAGGGGGCTATATATAATTATGGACTGATATGAACCAATTCCTGCATGGTTGTTGGATACCATATATTAACATCACGTACCAAATTTCAACCGAATCGGATGAATTTTGCTCATCCAAGGGGCTCCGGGGGTCAAATCTGGGGATCAGTTTATATGGGGGCTATATATAATTATGCACCGATGTGGACCAATTTTTGCATGGTCATTAGAGGCCATATACTAACACCATGTATCAAATTTGCATCCGGATCGGGTGAAATTTGCTTTCTTAGAGGCTCCGCAAGCCAAATCGGGGGATCGGTTTATATGGGGGCTATATATAATTATGAACCGATGTAGACCAATTTTTGCATGGTTGTTAAAGACCATATACTAACACCATGTACCAACTTTCAGAAGGATCGGATGAAATTTGTTTCTCTTAGAGGCTTCGAAAGCCAAATCGGGGTATCGGTTTATATGGGGGCTATATATAATTATGGACCGATGTGGACCAATTTTAGGATGGTTTTTAGAGACCTCATACTTACATCATGTACCAAATTTCAGCCGGATCGGATGAAATTTGCTGCTCTTAGAGGGTTTGCAAGCCAAATTTGGGGGTCCGTTTATAAGGGGGCTATACGTAAAAGTGGACCGATATGGCCCATTTGCAATACCATCTGACCTACATCAATAGCAAATACTTGTGCCAAGTTTCAAGTCGATAGCTTGTTTCGTTCGGAAGTTAGCGTGATTTCAACAGACGGACGGACATGCTCAGATCGACTCAGAATTTCACCACGACCCAGAATATATATATATACTTTATGGGGTCTTAGAGCAATATTTCGATGTGTTACAAACGGAATGACAAAGTTAGTATACCCCCATCCTATGGTGGAGGGTATAACAAGTATATACGGCCTAAGTTCGGCCAGGCCGAAGCTTATGTACCCTCCATCATGGATTGCGTAGAAACTTCTTCTAAACACTGCCATCCACAATCGAATTACTTAAGTTGTGGTAACGCTTGCCGATGGCAAGGTAACTTAAAACCTCCTAACACCATCTTCTAAATTGTGTGTAAGTCCATACATGGTATATATTAAATCAAAAAAGATCGATCCAATCCGTATATAATTCAGTTTGACAAAGTAGACATAAAATTTTGACAAAATTTTCTACAGAAATAAAATTTTAACAAAATTTTCTATAGAAATAAAATGTTCACAAAATTTTCTATAGAAATAAAAATTTTGACAAAATATTCTACAGAAAGAAAATTTTGACAAAAATTTCTACAGAAATAAAATTTTAACAAAATTTTCTTTCTATAGAAATAAAATCTTGATAGATTATTTTTGGCTCGACTGGCAACCATCATTATGAACCGAATAAAATTTGAACAAAATTTTCTATAGAAATAAAATTTTGACAAAATTTTTTTATAGAAATAAAATTTTGAAAATGATGAAAATTTTATTATGAACCGAATAAAATTTTAACAAAATTTTCTCTAGAAATAAAATTTTGACAAAATTTTCTATAGAAATAACATTTTGACAAAATTTTCTATAGAGATAAAATTTTGGTAGATTATTTTTGGCTCTAGTGGCAACCATGATTAGAACCGATATGGACCAATTTTTGTGTGATTGGACCACTTTTGGTATGGTTGTTAGCGACCATATACTAACACCACGTTCCTAATTTGAACCGGATCGGATGAATTTTGCTCCTCCAAGAGGCTCCGGAGGTCAAATCTGGAGAACGTTTTATATGGGGGCTATATATAATTATGGACCGATATGGACCATTTCTGGCACGGTTGTTAAAGATCACATACTAACACCATGTTCCAAATTACATCCGGCTTGGATGAAATTTGCTTCTCTTGGAGACTTCGCAAACCAAATCTGGGGATCGGTTTATATGGGGGCTATATATAATTATGAAGCGATGTGGACCAATTTTGGCATGGTTGTTAGAGACCATATACCAACATCATGTACCAAATTTCAGCCGGATCGGTTTAAATTTGCTTCTCTTTTAGGCTCCGCAAGCCAAATCTGGGGATCGGTTTATATGGGGGCTATATATAATTATGGACCGATGTGGACCAATTTTTGCATGGTTGTTAGAGACCATATACCAACACCATGTACCAAATTTCAGCCGGGTCGGATGAAATATGCTTCTGTTAGAGGCTCCACAAGCCAAATCTGATGGTCCCTGTATATGGGGGCTATACGTAAAAGTGGACCGATATGGCCCATTTTCAATACCATCCGACCTACATCGATAACAACTACTTGTGATAAGTTTCAAGTCGATAGCTTGTTTCGTTCGGAAGTTAGCGTGATTTCAACAGACGGGCGGACGGACGGACTTACGGACATGCTTAGATCGACTCAGAATTTCACCACGACCCAGAATATATATACTTTATGGGGTCTTAGAGCAATATTTCGATGTGTTACAAACGGAATGACAAAGATGGGGGTATACCCCCATCCTATGATGGAGGGTATAAAAAGGCCGATTAACTACGTATATAATTAAGTTTGACAAAATTTTTTATATAAATAAAATTTTGATAAAAGTTTCTATAGAAATAAAATTTTGACAACTTTTTCTATAGAAGTAAAATTTGGACAAAATTTTCCATAAAAATAAAATTTTAACAAAATTTTCTATAGAAATCAAATATTTGTCAAAATTTTCTATAGAAATAAAATTTTGACAAAATTTTCTATAGAAATAAAATTTTGACAAAATTTTCAATAGAAATAAAATTTTGACAAGATTCTCTATAGAAATAAAATTTTGACAAAATTTTCTATAGATATAAAATTTTGGTAGATTATTTTTGGCTCGAGTGGCAACCATGTTTATGAACCGATATGGACCAATTTTTATGTGATTGGTGATCGGATATATATAACTATAGACCTGTATGGACCAATTTTGGCGTGGTTATTATCGGCCATATACTAACACTACGTTGCAAATTTCAACCGGATCAGATGAATTTTGCTTCTCCAAGAGGCTCCTAAGATCAAATCTGGGGAACGGTTTATATGGGAGCTATATATAATTACGGACCGATATGGACCAATTTTTGCATGGTTCTTAGAGACCATATAACACCACGTACCAAATTTAAACCGAATCGGATGAATTTTGCTCCTCCAAGAGGCTCCGGAGGACAAATCTGGGGATCGGTTTATATGGGAGCTATATATAATTATGGACCGATATGGACCAATTTTTGCATGGTTGTTAGAGACCATATACATACACCATGTACCAAATTTCAGCCAGATTGGATGAAATATGCTACTCTTATAGACCCCGCAAGCCAAATCTGGGGGTCCGTTTATATGGGGGCTATACGTAAAAGTGGACCGATATGGCCCATTTGCAGTACCATCCGACGTACATCAATAACAACTACTTTTACCAAGTTTGAAGTCGATGGCTTGTTTCGTTCGGAAGCTAGCGTGATTTCAACAGACGGACGGATGGACATGCTTAGATCGACTCAGAACTTCACCACGACTCAGGATATGTAGACTTTATAGGGTCTTAGAGCAATATTTCGATGTGTTTTTGAACTGAACTGAATGACAAAGTTAATATACACCCCATCCTATGGTGGGGGGTATAAAAAAAAAACAATAATTTCTAATTAATATTCTTGAATATGTCGCAAACAATTTACTTTTTTGTTATATAGGAGTTTATAACATAGTTTTTTTTTTTTTGAATTTTCCAAAAATTAACCAAAATTTCCTAAGATTATCAAAAGTTGTGGCATCAGAGTTTATGATACAGTTTTTTTTTAATTTTTCTTTATTTTTATTTTTTTTAATTTTTCTTAATTAGCCTAAATTTTGTAAAATTAACCAAACGTGTCTTACCAGGTGGTTTCGCCGAGTCTAACATTGTCATCATAGTAGGTCAATATATTTTTCAGTGTATTGGTTTAGTCTGATACTTATTTTATTGTATGAGTTTGCTGTATTTAATTTTTAGTTTTTATTTTTTTTTTAATTTACATCATTGATTATGTTTAATTCTATTTATAATTGATCGCCTTTTCCTTTGTCTTGCTATGGTTTTTTCTACAACAATACATGTTGCCTCCCCCTTTCTACCATCACTGGTTGAAGGGGAGATAATACCATCGTCATTATAATTAAATCTCTCGTTTGATGAAAGCGAATAGTCGTAACTGTCACCGTCTGAATAACTGGATTTTAAGTTACCCTGACGATGTTCCAAAATATCATCATCATCTATTCGTTCGCTTAGAAAACAAATTTCTTGCCTTATACGAGGTTGATGTAAAGGTATTTCTCCAGCTGACCTAGTGGAACCTCTCAAACCGAAAAGTCCATTAAGCCATAATATCGTATCATTTGGAGCTGCAAGATAGTCAAAGAAAAGAGCCCCTCCGATACCGCCAATTAGACCCAAACCAAATCCCGAAGCGGCTGCAATTCCTTGTGTTATTATTCGACCTTCGGGAACGGCATCTTCCTGGTCGATATTCTTGAGTATCGTATGGACTTCTTTAGATGATAAAGGACGTATTCGTACATGTTGAGCTTTATTAGGATATAAAATACATCTATCTATTATTTGGTAAGAAAATAATCAATTGAATTTCATACCTTTTCCGGTTATGATACAACAAATTGAAAGAGCCACAAATACCATCCATTTGAAATGTGATTTTAAAAAAATCATTGCTTTCTATTCTCAAAAGTAAACAGAGCTAATTATAGTTTTTCCCACCGTAAACTGAAAAAATCCAATTTGTAATATACGACTCACAATACTGCTTATGCGATCATAAAATCAGCTGCTTTTATTATTAACTTGTTTCAATTTAATGAATTCATTTAAACTGAAACGAAAACTATAGCAGAGCTAACACGCCATGTGATACCCTAAACATAAACATATTTTGAATTGATCAAACATTCGTATCTGCTACATAATAGTTCTGACCAATGAAAGTCTGGGATTTCTTTCTTTATTGCATTTTTGTTCAAACATTTCCGACCTATGACTCGGTGAATACTTGTGATTTGATTTGCATCGTCTTTTATAGTCAGCTTTATTTAACAATTCCCAATACCCATAAGAGCCGTTTAGTTAGCATAGTTTTATGTTGTCTTTGATTTTTTTCGAAGATTTGATGATTTATGGAAATTTAATTTTCACCCAATTAGCATTTGGACATGTTTATACCCTGCGCCATACTGTGGAACAGGGTATTATAAGTTAGTGCATATGTTTGCAACACCCTGAAGGAGACGAGATAGACATATGGTGTCTTTGGCAATATTGCTCAGGGTGGATCCCTGAGTTAATATATACATGTCCGTCCGTCTGTCTGTGAACACATTTTTATAATCAATGTCTAAGTCGCAATTTTATCGACTTCAATTGACTTCAAATTAGAGGCAAGTTTCTGGTTTGGATTACAATAGAACTCTATTGATTTTGGAAGAAATCGGTTCAGATTTAGATATAGCTCCCATATATATCTTTCGTCCGATATGCACTTATATGGCCCCAGAAGTCAGAGTTTTACCCTGATTAACTTGAAATTTTACACAAGGAGTACAAGTGAGCTAAATTTGTTGAAATCGGTTCAGATTTAGATATACCTCCCATATGTATCTTTTACCCGATTTACACTAATATGACCACGGAGGCCAAAGTTGTACTCTGATTTACGTGAAATTTTGCACAGCGAGTAGAATTAAGATTCTAACTAGGCTTGCCAATTTTCGGTTCAGATTTATATATAGCTCCCTATATCATTCTCCCGATTTACACTCATATAACCACAGAGGCCAAAGTTTTACTGTAATGTACTTGAGACTTTGTACAGGGAGTAGAATTAAGTTTCTAGATATGCATGCCAAATTTGGTTGAAATCGGTTCAGATTTAGATATAGGTCCCATATATATCTTTCGCCATATGAGGCCACAGAGTTGTAATTCTATTTACGTAAAATTTTGCACAGGGACTAGAATTAACATAGTAACGATGTATGCCAATTTTGGATCAAATCGGCTCAGATTTACATATAGCTTCCATGTATATATTTTTCCGATTTGTCTTAAATCTACTTTAGTACAAGTGGTCCGATTGGTCCAATTTTTGACCAGCGTGTAGACTTTTCGATTCTAAACACAAAATGTAATATATCACTTTTTGGCGGCAAGACCTATGTTCGGAGTTACGGGCCCTAAAGGTTTCATTGCCACGTATATTGGATTTAGTATCCATCGCAAGTAATAATCCTAAAAGTAATATATTTCGAATAACATGGACCCGGAGAGGTCCTGGGTTCGCGTTAGTTCACTTTGGACTCTGTCCATAGGAGAAAGTCTCAAACCCCAGCCGAAGGCCGGCTACCTATCCTCTTTGGGTTCGTGTTAGCCCACTTTGGACTCTGTCCATAGGAGAAAGTCTCAAACCCCAGCCGAAGGCCGGCTACCTATACCAAATTTTTAAGGGCCGGTATCTCGAAAACTACGCTCTTCCGACAAAATGTTTACTTAATATTTTCTGCTTAAAATGTACTATTTTTACCAATAACGCAAAAAAACGGAATTTTATTCATTTCATGAAAAATTGCAGTCAGAATTAAGAAAAATATAAAGGAAAATGCCGATTTTCAGATGTCGATATCTCGAAAACTACGCTTTTCCGCCAAATTTTTTACTTAAAGTAGATTTGTTCCTCCGATTTGAAAAATTATCTACAAGAGTAGAGGAAATTTTGCCAATTTTTTTTATAGAAAATTTTGTCAAAATTTTATTTCTACAGAAAATTTTCACAAAATTTTATTTCTATAGAAAATTTTGTTAAAATTTTACTCCTATAGAAAATTTTGTCAACATTTTTATTTCTATAGAAAATTTTGTCAACATTGTTATTTTTATAGAAAATTGTATATCTATAGAATATATTGTCAAAACTTTATTTTATAAAAAAATTTTGTCAAAATTTTATTTTATAAAAAATGTTGTCAAAATTTTATTTTATAAAAAATGTTGTCAATATTGTATTTTATAAAAAATGTTGTCAAAATTTTATTTCTATGGAAAATTTTGTCAAAATGTTATTTCTATAGAAAATTTTCTCAAAATTTTATTTCTATAGAAAATTTTGTCAAAATTTTATTTCTATAAAAAATTTGTTCAAAATTTTATTTTCCATAGAAAATGTTATCAAAATTGTATTTCTATGGAAATGTTTGTCAAAATGTTATTTTTATGGAAAATTTTCTCAATTTTTTTTCTATAGAAAATTTTGTCAAAAATTTTATTTACATAACAAAAAATTTTCAAAATTTTATTTCTATAGAAATTTTGTCACATTTTTATTTCTATAAAAAAAATTTAAAAATTTTATTTCTGTAGAAAATTTTGTCAAAATTTTATTTCTATAAAAAATTTTGTTAAAATTTTATTTCTACAGAAAATTGTGTCAAAATTTTATTTCTATAGAAAATTTTGTAAAAATTTTATTTCTATAGAAAATTTTGTTAAAATTTTATTTATACAGAAAAGTGTGAGACAATTTTATTTTTATAGAAAATTTTGTTAAAATTTTATTTCTACAGAAAATTGTGTCAAAATTTTATTTGTATAGAAAATTTTGTAAAAATTTTATTTTTATAGAAAATTTTGTCAAATTTTTATTGCTATAAAAAAAGTTTAAAATTTCATTTCTGTAGAAAATTTTGTCAAAATTTTATTTCTATAGAAAATTTTGTTAAAATTTTATTTCTACAGAAAATTGTGTCAAAATTTATTTCTACAGAAAATTGTGTCAAAATTTTATTTCTATAGAAAATTGTGTCAAAATTTTATTTCTATAGAAATTTTTGTCAAAATTTTATTTCCATAGAAAATGTTGTCAAAATTGTATTTCTATGGAAATGTTTGTCAAAATGTTATTTGTATGGAAATTTTTCTCAATTTTTTTTTCTATAGAAAATTTTGTCAAAAATTTTATTTCTATAGAAATTTTGTCACATTTTTATTTCTATAAAAAAAAAATTTAAAAAATTTTATTTCTGTAGAAAATTTTGTCAAAATTTTATTTCTATAGAAAATTTTGTTAAAATTTTATTTCTACAGAAAATTGTGTCAAAATTTTATTTCTATAGAAAATTTTGTCAAAATTTTATTTCTATAGAAAATTGTGTCAAAATTTTATTTCTATAGAAAATTTTGTCAAAATTTTATTTCCATAGAAAATTTTGACAAAATTTTATTTCTATAAAAAATTTTAACAAGACTTCTATAGAAATAAAATTTAAAAAAAATTATTTATAGAAATAAGTATAAATAATTTTTTCTAAATTTTATTTCTATAGAAGTCTTGTTAAAATTTTATTTCTATAGAAAATTTTGTCAAAATTTTATTTCCATAGAAAATGTTGTCAAAATTGTATTTCTATGGAAATGTTTGTCAAAATGTTATTTTTATTGAACATTTTCTCAATTTTTTTTTTCTATAGAAAATATTGTCAAAAATTTTATTTCTATAAAAAAAAATTTTCAAAATTTTATTTCTATAGAAATTTTTTCAAAATTTTATTTCTATAGAAAATTTTGTTAATATTTTATTTCCGTAGAAAATTTTGACAAAATTTTATTTCTATAGAAAATTTTGGCAAAATTTTATTTTTATAGAAAATTTTGTTAAAATTTTATTTCTATAGAAAATTTTGTCAAAATTTTATTTCTATAGAAATTTTTGTTAAAATTTTAATTCTATAGATAATTTTGTCAAAATTTTATTTCTATAGAAAATTTTGTCTAACTTATATTTCTATAGAAAATTTTGTCAAAATTTTATTTCTATAGATAATGTTGTCCAAATTTTATATCTATAGAAAATTTTGTCAAAATTTGTCAAACTTACTATTCCTCTGTTGGTTAAGCTACTATTGTAGGTTAGTCAATGCATAGATTTAAGCTGACATTAGAACAATAGTAATGAAAATTCATTGCTGAGAAGTTTATTCTATTTCTTATCTCCGCTCGGTCGAATCCATGACCCTTTGTATGCAAGGCGGGCATTGTAATCATTTTACCATGTAGGCTCCCATCAGTTGGGGTAGTTTTTGTAGCTGTCTTCAGTTGCGTGTTTAGATTAACAAGTTCGTTATGGACTGGTGGTGAACTTCTTTCTTATCAATGCTATATTAAACCCCGTTCTAGTCAAATTTGAACGGACCAGACGTTCAGCATTATTGCGAAGGAAAAAACCACCTGTGGCATTCAACCAATACTGAATCCATGGGACTTTATATGCAAGCTACATATCAAACGGATCGGATAAATAATGGGTCACTAGAACGCTTTCAATGTCAACTTGGTAGATGGATATTTAAGGCCTTAACGGTTAGCCAATATCTTTTTTATTGACGTGAAGCTATCGCTTTTTTTAGCAGACGAACGCATGGACATCACATATTCTCTATCAATCATGTAATATTTGAGAGGATATCTGACCAAAATCAATGTCAATGTTTAGAAAAATAATAAATTATATGGCTTCTAACCTCAGCAGCAAAATAACACCCAATTTTATGTTGGTAATATGGCTTTTGATGCTATCCAATCGAAAAGGTTGATGTTGGAAAAATCTATGAAATTATCAAGAAAAGTTCTACATCTATATTGCAACACTAGAGCGACATGATAGCTTTTGACAGGATAGTGTTTTCCAGAATTATATTTCATTTATTTGAATAATTAGAAAATATTTTCGATTTTAGATGAAACGTTGAACTATGCCTTTACAGAGTATTTCAAATATCTACTCCTTAGCTTCCTCTTGGCCGCACGGCGTTTAAGGCTTCGAGGTCGGCGTTTCTCAACAAGAATACAAGTTGTATCACCCGCGCCTGTTGTGGTGGGAGTTGTACCCGTTGTTCCAGTTGCAATGGTACTAGGTGAGGTTCCGGTAGAAGTTGTGGTAGGACTTGAAATAACACCAGTTGATCCAGTACCTGTTCCAGTACCTGTAGTTGTTGTTGGACTATTTTGACGTGCCTCTCGTTCATTATAGTCCATACTACGACTTAGAAAACAAATTTCCTGAGCTGCAAATCCTGTAGATGAAGTTGCAGACGAACTGCTGCTACTACTGCCTCCTTTTGATCCAAACAATGATGTAAAGTTGAAGGTGTTATTACCAAACATCGAAGAATAATCCATGGTACCAAATGAGGTATTGGGAAGTAGGGAGGCATAATCTATGGTTCCCATGCTGAAGGATTGATTACCCACCAATTGTGAATAATCAATGCTATTTAGCCATTCTGTGGTAGCATTCGTAGCAGCCAAATCGATAAGAAGTGATCCTCCGATACCACTGGCTAATCCCAAACCAAAACCAGCTATGGCAGCTAGACCTTGGGTAACTACACGGCCCTCGGGTATAGCATCCTCACGGCCAGCTGCTTTTAGAACTTTATAAACCTCTTTGGAGGACAAAGGGCGTAGGAGGATACGGCGAGCTTTTGTAATCAATGAAATTATATGACATTAAATGACTTTCTAACTTCATACCTCAATATTAACTCACTTTCCACATATTCACTTGTTATAATAAGAACAGATAATACAAGAATTAAATTTTTAGTACTTTTACTAAACATTCTCGCTTGTAAAAATATTAATACCAGGTTTGTAAACCAATGTAAATTGCTGTCACGGCCGATCGATGATTATATTTTAGACTGAAATCTGAAAATGATTGTTATTTTCTTTTATTACCCATCTATTGAGTGATAAACGTTGGACAATCCATCAAATGTGTCCCCTCAGGTGTAACATTTCTAAAGTGTGTGACTGCCTTGATTTCTGTGCCTAAAGCGATTTACTTTTCAAAGAAAGTGATTTCAAAGAAACGATTAATATTTTTCTAATGATCGATTATTAAGCTATTAGGTTTTAATTCTTTGAAGATGTAAACTAATCCAGCATTGGCACATTTAATTAATTGATTAAATTTTAACGATGTAAAATGGATGGACAAAAGGGGTGAGCCAGTCATAGTGTCCAAACCTGATACTGTGAAACCTCTGAAAGGTGGACACCCACGGTCGCTTAAATTTTGTCCACCTTTTAGAGGTGTCCAGGTTTGAGAGGTTAACTATGATTACTATGGAACTGCAATGGTGCACAGTTGCAATATTGAAATTTTGTAAACATTGTAGTGTTAAAAGCTCCTAGAAATTTTGCAAAAATTGATTATCTAATTTTTGCATGTGGTTGTGGCCAGTTTGCGAAAGACTTTCACTTTTAGAAAAACAAAAACACCAAAACTGTTAATCATTCCCAATTTTAGCTCTCGAAAAATTAAACTTTCGGTTTATTTTTTCTAATTTCTCGCGAATTTTATGGAAATGAGATGGTGGAGATTTTCTCCGAAAAATGGCAATAGCATCTCTCTGTCATAACGGTTCACAAGAGTTCAGATGTCAATGAATTTGAGGGGAATGAGATACACACTCACCATTCGTTTTTTTTTTTCGAATGGAGAGTAGAGTCATTAGTCGGTCTTAAACAAACAACAAATGAGGGAGTATTATGTTAGTGTGTGTGTGTGTTTGTTCTCTTTTGTTTATTTATTTTGTAGCCCAAGATGAGTGTTGTCGTATCGCGTTTGACTTATTTTGGCCCAATCGTGGCAAGCAACCAAGTCAAATCTGAAGAGGAAACAGTGCATGAAAGGTGTTTGTTGTCTAGAGAAGTCATCGAAGCGGCATCAGCATCAACCAGACCAAATCTTTGAAGACAGTGCCAACCATAGTTAGTCATTAACGTGATGGAGAGTAACTTATGTCAAGCTGTGTTTTACACTTAATAATGACGTAAAATATGTAATGATGGAGAGTTCTACAAACAAGAGCAGCATCAACAGCAATATCATACCACCAACAAAGGCAAACACCGACAACAACAGCATCACTCTGGCTATCGAGTCATTAGTAACAACTACAACAACAATAACAACATCATCATACAAACAAACCAGGTTTCTGACACAACATCAATGCCTTCGCTCTATCAACCCTAGAATAGGTGCTCATGCTCTCCCCACTACTCTTTGGTGCTCCCGCAATGCGACCAGACAAACTGAAAGCTCATTAGCATAATTATTTACATTTTTACCCAAAAACCCTGTCAGGTGCTTTGCATGTTTAGTTCAAACAAATCTCTTCTTATGAATATAGAACAGGGGAGAGCTCATTGAAAAGACGGGGGCGGGGGAAGTGAATATTTTTTGTTTATTTAAAATATAGAAATAAGAGTGTAGGACGAAAGTAATATCTCCTTGTTGTACGAGTAAAAATAACAATAGACATCTCAAGAGCTAAGAGTGTTAATGACAAAGCAGCCAGGAGATGGGTAGCTATCCTCGATTCAAAGAAAAATTAGTTTTTAATGATAGCGTCCTTTGTAAAGATGACGAGATGAAGACGATACATGCTGGGAAGACGACAAATAATTAAAACAAATTGGATATTATACAAAATCATTAAAATAGCAAAAAAATATCAGCCTGCTGGCTCATATTAATTCCAAAGACACACTTCTTAGTATTAGAGAATATTCATAGCCTGTCTTCATTCATTGAAATGATTCTAAATTATTGATGATATCCATCAACAGTGTATATGCCCAATAAGGTTTCTTATACATTTCATTTGACATTCCATTCCCAATAAATGAAAGTAATATTTTAAAATATTTTATTTTGACATATTTAATTCTTGGGAAAAAATTAATTGTACGAATTATTTAAAAGCATTTGAGTGGGTTATGGGGGTGCGATTGATTGTAGAAATTGTTATTGTCATGACTGCAAATGAATATTATGGAAAACAATATTAGATTCCTTAAAGTCTTCGATTATTAGATTCTATTAAATGTTCTTAGTTATTAAATATATCATTATTTTTTTATTAATATATAAAAACGTTTCTAAATTAACTTTCCAAAAAGGCTTTAATAAAATGTAAATAAACTCTGATACACCTAGTGACCATTAAGAAAGAGATAAGGTAGAGCGGGGCCGAACTCTATGGATACTCTAAAAACAATTCTACTGAATTGGGTTTGTTTAGGGTTGCCGAGTGGTATCACAAAACGAAACATCTGCCTTGCTTAGGATAATGAAAACAAATATATACGGCCAGGCCGAATCTTATGTATCATGGATTGCGAAGAAAGTTCTACTAAAGACAGTCATCCTTGCGGATGGTATGGTTTCTTAAATCTTCTTAATATTGTCTTCAAAATTGTAATATATTCACATGGAGACTATGTTATATGAAAAGGCAGATTAAATTCCTATATAAGCCAATTCAGTTCTTGGTCGGTTTATATAGAGGAATGTAAAAATAATTATGAAGCGATATTAACGAATTTTCGCACGGTAATTAGGGAGCCACATTTAAAAAGGAACAGATGAAATTTGCACCTAGAAGAGACTCCGCAATCCTAATATGGGGATTGGTTTATACGGTGGCTATATATACTTATGAACCGATATGGACCAATTTTTTCCATGGTGGCCCCACGTCTGGGACCCATTCCACTTTCCTTGATATAAAGGGGAATGTTTTTTTCATATTTTTGAGGTTTCGCTTTACCTATTTTCATTTAAATCATTACTCTAAACTTGATTTATGAAGTGGGTCAATTTGGTGATAATACAAATTCTCCACTCACTTAGCCCCAAGAACAATAAAAAACAAGTAAATAAAGTAGACCAAAATTTGTGTTACCATCTCAACTCCTTCATGAAGGTTTATATTCCCATATACAAATATTTATGTATATCTTAACCGGTTTGGAGACTTCTACCAAATCTCTAGAACAAAAATTTAATCGGCTCATGCCCTGGGATGAAGCACAATGTTACTAAAAAAATATAGGAAACATTTAAATCTGAATCCACTTTGAGGCAACTTCACAAAAGCCTATTTATGATTTATCGGTCGATAGAAAATAAATGTGAGTCATTTTTACAAGTTTTCGACTTAGCAGTGGCGATTTTATAAGGAACATGTGGGTATTTTGGCCTAAATCGGAAAATATATATATATATATATATATATATATATATATATATATATATATATATATATATATATATATATATATATATATATATATATATATATATATATATATATATATATATATATATATATATATATATATATATATATATATATATATATATATATATATATATATATATATATATATATATATATATATATATATATATATATATATATATATATATATATAGGGTAGCTACATCGAAGTCTGAACCGATTTCAATAAAATTTCACATGCATAGTTACTATCTTAATTCTACTCCCTCTGCAAAATTTCACGTAAATCAGAGTAAAACTTTTGCCTCTGTAGTCATATTAGTCCACATCAGGCGAATTATGTATATGGGAGCTCTATCTAAATCTGAAGCGATTTCAGTAAAATTTACCACACTTGACTACACTACTAATTGCATTCCTATTGCAACATTTCAAGCAGATTAGGGTAAAACTCAGGCTTCTGGGGCCATATAAGTCCATATGGGGCGAAAGATATATAAGGGAGCTATATCTAAGTCTGAACCGATTTCAACTAAATTTGGCACAATTAACGATACTATTAAACGTACTTCTTGTGCAAAATTTGAAGCAAATCAGGACAAAACTCTGGCTTTTGAGGCCATATAAGTCCAAATCGGACGAAAGATATATATAGGAGCTATATCTAAATCGGAACTGATTTTAATCAAATTTGTCACACATTTGAAGCAAATCAGAACAAAAGTCTGGCTTTTGTGGCCATATAAGTCAAAATCGGACGAAAGATATATATGGGAGCTATATCTAACTCTGAACCGATTTGGCTGATGTTTTGCACATTTTACGAGAGCCGCAAACCATTTAGCTGTACGAAATTTTAAGAAAATAAGTTGATAAATACGTCAATTATGACCAGATCTGTGATAAATATATATGGCAGCTATATCTAAATCTGAACCGATTTTTTTTTCAAAATCAATAGCGATTGTCCTTGAGCCAAACTAAAACTCTGTGCCAAATTTTAGGACGATCGGACTTAAACTGCGACCTGTACTTTATACACAAAATTACATATACTAGAGGTGTGCACGTGACACGAAATTGTCGTGACTCACGAAAATTTTCGTGATTCGTGCGTGAGTCGTGAGTCACGCTCATGGCAACGGCGTGAGTGTGCGTGAGCGTGATTAACATACCAAAATGTGAGCGTGAGTCACGAAAATATTATCTTCGTGAGTGTGCGTGAGTAAAGATTTACGCTCACGAAAATAATCCCGCTCACCAACATAAAACGCTTAAGACTTCAATTCATTTACAATTTTAGTGACACCTGGGATGTTAAGAGTGTAATAACGTTCTCGATTTTAATAATGCTCATGTTTTCAGACACGTCGCTAAGGTAAATTACTCAAAAAATTGTTCGTGAGTCACGAAATTTTTCGTGAGTCACGATATTTTGCGTGAGTCACGGTATTTTTCGTGAGTCACGACATTTTCGTGCGTGAGTGTGCGTGAGTACACATTTTCTTTTCGTGAGTGTGCGTGAGCGTGAGTCCCACAAAACAATATCGTGCGTGAGTGTGCGTGAGTAAGATTTTTCCGTCGTGAGTGTGCGTGAGGGTGAGTAAAATACTACTCACGTGCACACCTCTAACATATACAGACGGACGGACCTCGCTAAATCAACTCGGGATTTAATTCTAAGACGATCGGTATGCTAAACGATGGGTCTCAGACTTTTCCTTCTTGGCGTTAAATGCACAAACTTATTATACACTGTACCACAGTAGTGGTGAAGGGTATAACAAGACATTTCGACTTGGACCACTCCTCTAACGGAGAGGTGCCCCTCCCCAATTGATATGGTACTCCAAACAAAAGAAGACGTCCCTGACGATTTTTTCGAATCCGTTTTCGGGGGACTAAGAACTACAAATAGTTTCCGAAAATTTAAAAAAATAGGAGCTCCTAAGGTCACTATTCAAAATTCTGGCAATGGAACGTCAACGAGGTACCCTATTTTCACAAGTTCTTCTTCTGCGTTCTCCGGAACAGAGAATTTCAAATGCGGCTATATCCAATCAAACTTGAAATATGAAACTACTTCTGAATTTTATACCGTTCAAAAATATTTTCCTGTATTACAAAAGAAATTATTGTCCAAGACAGTAAAAAGGAATCACAAAAGTGTACTCTTCGCTTTATTGCTTTGGTTTCTTTACAACAATGCATGTTACGGTGTCATCATTATCCGAACTTGTTCTGGTACTTATCGTCGATTCTAATCCATCGTCATCATTGGCATTTGATCCAGTTCCTGATTCAGCCATTCCCGTATCAATATTTAATGCAGACCTGGCTTCTTCATCATAATCTGCATTTAGAGCATCTGTGGTGGTAATAAATCGTATTCCATCAAACACTGCAGGCTTAGGATGTCTTCTTCGTTTGGCTTTGCTAAATTTTTTCCTTCTTTTACCCTGAGTTCGTTTTTTTCTGCCAATCCGATAACCTTTGCTGAAAAGCCCATGGTTAGGTTTTTCTTCATTTAAATGTATAACAATTGGTTGAAGACTTCTTCCTTTTTCAGAGAAGTTTTCAAAGGCCCTCTTTGTACCTTCATATTCTTCCAAACTGCGGGCCAAACGAGCATTGAAACATACCTCTTCCGATTTGTAAACGTGATCAGCTGCCTCTGAAACTAAGCTATCTGTTCGGGCTGCCCCATCAGGTTCTGTAATATTGGCCGTTGCGATTTGGAGGAGGAAAAGACCTCCCAGACCTGTTGCAAGACCCATTGAAAATCCAGTGGCTGCTGCTATTCCTTCAGTGATTATTCTACCCTCTGGTATTGCATCCAAATTTCGAGATTCTCTTAAGACATGGTAGACTTGAGATGCGCTGAGAGGAAGAAGTTTTAACTGCTTGCCTAAGAGAAGTAAAGTGGAAATTCTTTAATTAATATTAACCATATGTTTAGTGATCATAGTCCCGTCGTTGTTTTATAGTTAACTATGGGGGTTTCTTCCATACCAAAAATTTATGTTAAGTATTTTTGTTTAATTGTTAAATTTGTTTCTGTGAAGTACAGAAAACTTAATTTATTTATAAAAAGGCAGTGCAACATAATTCTATAACTTCCGTATAGCAACAATTGGAATTCGCTGCTTGTATGCAAGAGGACAGGTATCGTTCTCAATACAAACACTTAAGTACTTGGTAGGTTATTTCTATCTCAAAAACTCCGTCTATGCTATTGAGAAATAGCTAGCAAATCGCCTTAGTATCGGTCAGTTAAAATTCAGGATTCCGTCTTGTTAATTTTATTATAAACGAAGTAAGGAAAGTCTAAAGTCGAGCGGGGCCAACTATATTATATCCTGCTCCACTTTGTAGATTTACATTTTAGATACCATCTAAAATCCTTTAAATGTGAAAACTTTGTGAAAGCTATGCTGCTAAGAAATAGCTAGTAAATCGGCTTAGTAACGTCCGGTAGAAATCAAGGATTCAGCCATATTCATTTTATTTTAAAAATAAGTAAGGAAAGTTTAAAGTTCGGCGGGGCCAACTATATTATACCCTGCTCCACTTTGTAGATCTACATTTTCGATTTCATCCCATATCCTTCAAAAGTGAAAAATTCCACATTCATACTAAGAATGTTAATTCAGTGTGCAAAATGTTTGGCTTCTACGGTCATATGTGTGTAAATCGGGCGAATGATATATATAAAACCTATATCTAAATCTAAACCGATTTCAACCGAATTCGCAAACCTTATGACACTGTCAACTGTACTTCTTGTGCAAAAGTTAAAGTAAATCAGGGCAAAACTCTGGCTTCGTGAGCCATATAAGTACATATCGGGCGAAGGATATATATGGAAACTATATCTAAATCTGAACCGATTTCTTCCAAAATCAATAAGGTTCTGTTCTGACCCAAAACACATACTTGTGCAAAATTTGAAGTTGATTAGTCAGAAAATGCGACATGTCACATAAATGGGTTCACTCGAGCTATTTTTGGCTCTACCAAATTTTTAACAAAAAATTTTAACCAAATTTTTAACAAAATTTTACCAAATAGAAAAACCTTATTCGCAGGGTTTTCTCAACATTTTATTTCTATAGAAAAATTTCTCCAAAATTTTATTTCGATAGAAAACTTTTTCATAATTTTATTTCTATAGAAAATTTTCTCCAAAATTTTATTTCGATAGAAAATTTTTTCAAAATTTTATTTTTATAGAAAAATTTGTCAAAATTGTATTTTTATAGAAAATTTTGCCAAATTTATTTCTATAGAAAATGTTGTCAAAATTTTATTTCTATAGAAAATTTTGTCAATTTTTTTTTCTATAGAAAATTTTGGCGCTATGAATATGGGTCCCATGAAAATGAGCCCCACTTTGTGTACTGAAAATTAACCCCAATAATTATATGTCATACAACAACACAAAATTTAGTTCATTTATGGGGTCGTGTTTCATTTATTTTTTGAGGTTGTGTTGCATATTGAAAATGAACCCTAAAATTTCCCAATGAAAATGGGCCGCAAAAATTTCTTTGGGCCTGTTTTCATTTCATATGGGCCCATTTGCAAACCTTGAGCTTAACAAATGAATATCGCATAGTTATTTCATTTTAAAACTTGTTTGAGCTCTAAAACTTCAAAACTTCCTTAAAATGGTTTTGAAATCAAAATAATCAGAGTTTGGTCGGGTTTTATCGTTTTATTATGATAAGTGCAAATACTATTTCTATAGAAAATTTTGTCAAAATTTTATTTCTAAAAAAAATTTCCTCAATATTTTATTTCTATAGAAAATTTTGTCAAAATTTTATTTCTAAAGAAAATTTTCTTAAAATTTTATTTCTAAAGAAAATTTTGTCCAAATTTTATTTCTATAGAAAATTTTCTCAATATTTTCTTTCTATAGAAAATTTTGTCAAAATTCTATTTCTATAGAAAATTTTGACAAAATTGTATTTCTATAGAAAATTTTGTCAAAATTTTATTTCTATAGAAAATTTTGTGAATATTTTATTTCTATAGAAAATTTTGTCAAAATTTTATTTCTATAGAAAATTTTGTCAAAATTTTATTTCTATAGAAAATTTTGTCAAAATTTTATTTCTATAGAAAATTTGGTCAAAATTTTATTTCTATAGAAAATTTTGTGAAAATTTTATTTCTATAAATCAAAATTTTATTTCTATAGAAAATTCTGTCAACATTTTATTTCTATAGAAAATTTTGTCAAATTTTATTTCTGTAGAAAATTTTTTCAAAATTTGATTTCTATAGAAAATTTTTTCAAAATTATATTTCCATAGAAAACTTTGTCAAAATTTTATTTCTATAGAAAATGTTGTCAAAATTTTATTATTATAAAAAATTTTCTCAAAATTTTATTTCTTTAGAAATTTTTCTCAAAATTTTATTTCTATAGAAAATGTTCTCAAAATTTTATTTTTATAGAAAATTTTGTCAAAACTTTATTTCTGTAGACATTTTTTTCTATAGAAAATTTTCTCAAAATTTAATTTCTATAGAAAATTTTGTCAAAATTTTATTTCTATACAAAATTTTGTCAAAATTGTATTTCTATAGAAAATTTTATTTCTATAGAAAATTTTCTCAAAATTTTATTTCTATATAACATTTTCTCAAAATTTTATTTCTTAGAAAATTTTGTCAAAATTTTATTTCTACAGAAAATTTTGTCAAAATTTTATTTCTATAGAAAATTTTGTCAAAATTATATTTCCATAGAAAATTTTGTCAAAATTTTATTTCTCTAGAAAAATTTTTCAAAATTTTATTATTATAGAAAATTTTCTCAAAATTTTATTTCTATAGAAAATTTTTTCAAAATTTTATTATTATAGTAAATTTTCTCAAAATTTTATTTCTATAGAAAATTTTCTCAAAATTTTATTTCTATAGAAAATGTTCTCAAAATTTTATTTCTATAGAAAGTTTTGTGAACATTTTAAATTTTGTAAAAATTTTATTTCTATAGAAAATTTTCTCAACATTTTATTTCTATAGAAAATTTTGTCAAAGCTTTATTTCTATAGAACATTTTGTCAAAATTTTATTTCTATAGAAAATTTTGTCAGAATTTTATTTCTATAGAAAATTTTGTCAAAATTTTATTTCTATAGAAAATTTTGTCAGAATTTTATTTCTATAGAAAATTTTGTGAAAATTTTATTTCTATAGAAAATTTTCTCAAAATTTTATTTCTATAGAAAATTTTGTCAAAATTTTATTTCTACAGAAAATTTTATCAAACTTATATTTCCATAGAAAATTTTGTCAAAATTTTATTTCTATAGAAAATTTTCTCAAAATTTTATTTCTATAGAAAATGTTCTCAAAATTTTATTTCTATAAAAAAATTTTTTCAAAATTTTATTTCTATAGAAAATTTTCTCAAAATTTTATTTCTATAGAAAATGTTCTCAAAATTTTATTTCTATAGAAAATGTTCTCAAAATTTTATTTCTATAGAAAGTTTTGTGAACATTTTAAATTTTGTCAAAATTTTATTTCTATAGAAAATTTTCTCAAAATTTTATTTCTATAGAAAATTTTGTCAAAGCTTTATTTCTATAGAACATTTTGTCAAAATTTTATTTCTATAGAAAATTTTGTCAAAATTTTAATTAACACTTCATATTGGGTCATTGAACCACTTACACACACACAGATCACAGAGTTTACCAAAAAGTTCATTATTTTGTAAATACCATTTATTTGAACGAAATTGGTTGCCATCAATCCCATCAGGATGAAACATTTTATGATCCTTAGTTTGATTTTATTACGTTGCTGCATTGCTCGATGTTCCTCCTCCTGCGATGCTTAGTGGATTTGTTGCCTATATCACATTGGATTTGATATCTGCTATGTCAACTTTCGACAAACACTGAGTCTTCGGTTTTGTTTTTTGGTTTTATTGACAGTTAGCGTACTTTTATTTATAACTTTTTGATTTGATAGTTGTGTCTTCTACCGTCATGTCATGCCTTAACCGCTGTGGCGTTGTGACTGTAAAGTTTATGACATTCAACCAGCGGCTAAAGTGGCAAATGTGCCGCAGTGCGTTTCATCCGCGATTATCTTTGAACTTGTTTATGGTGAAAGAAGCGGAACATCTCTAAATAAAACCCAAATCACCATGGGAGTCATGAACGAAAGTGATATGCTGCATTGGGAGATGGTGTGTATTAGATGATAGCCCCAAAATGTAGTCAGTTTTGTACAAAACGTCGTCGTCGCATCAACGAGAAGACGGCATAATCGAAGATTCCTCTTTAGCGGGGTAATAATGTTTGAGCAAAGATGATGTTCCAATGACTTTTGTTAGTTGATATGGCAAGAAATCTATGATGGTGTTAGGAGCTATTGATTGACTTCTATTTGAATTCAGTTGACTGTCTTTAGACTTCATAGGAAAGTGAAGGGAAATTATCTTGAGACCAAACCATTTTGGTTTTGTTTGTATTAGGCATTAAATTTGACATTCGTAGGCGATTTAGGATGCCTCCCAAAGGAGTAAATCGGATCTGCCAGGATATGAGAAAATTGTGTTTTTATTAGCTGACAGGAAGGTAAATTGCACTTAACATATTATACACTGAACAAAAACGTAAATTTTTTGTAAGGGAAAAATGTACATACTTCAGAGAGAATTTAACTAAATTGTATTCTCTTTTAAGATGTTCCCTATGTGTTGTTCTTGTATGTTATTAGACCACGAAATTTCCATAAAAAAAATTGACGAATCAGGAAATAATGAGCAACAGGAACAGTCATAAAAGTACAAGAGATTTAAAAACATAAAAGCCTTTTTATGTTATTCAAAAATTAACAAAACAAAATTGGGATATTAATTCTTTATGGTGATTTATTTCATAATGAAATACTGGTCAAATTAAAATAAATCAACATAATATGAAATAACTCTCCAATTTACATATTTTTCTATAGACCGAATTAGGGACATATTTATTTGTATACCCTCCACCATAGGATGGGGGGTATATTAACTTTGTCATTCCCTTTGTAACACATCGAAATATTGCTCTAAGACCCCATAAAGTATATATATTCTGGGTCGTGGTGAAATTCTGAGTCGATCTGAGCATGTCCGTCTGTCCGTCCGTCCGTCTGTTGAAATCACGCTAATTTCCGAACGAAGGAAGCTATCGACTTGAAACCTGGCACAAGTAGTTGTTATTGATGTAGGTCGGATGGTATTGCAAATGGGCCATATAGGTCCACTTTTACGTATAGCCCCCATATAAACGGACCCCCAAAATTGGCTTGCAGACCCTCTAAGAGAAGCAAATTTCATCCGATCCGGCTGAAATTTGGTACATGGTGTTAGTATATGGTCTCTCACAACCATGCAAAAATTGGTCCACATCGGTCCATAATTATATATAGACCCCATATAGACCGATCCCCCGATTTGGCTTTCAGAGCCTCTAAGAGAAGCAAATTTCATCCGATCCGGCTGAAATTTGGTACATTGTATTAGTATATGGTCTTTAACAACCATGCAAAAACTGGTCCACATCGGTTCATAATTATATATAGCCCCCATATAAACCGATCCCCCGATTTGGCTTGCGGAGCCTCAAAGAGAAGCAAATTTCATCCGATCCGGCTGAAATTTGGTACATGGTGTTGGTATTTGTTCTCTAATCACCATGGAAAAATTGGTCCACATCGACCCATAACTATATATAGCCCCCATATAAGCCGATCCCCAGATTTGACCTCCGGAGCCTCTTAGAGGAGCAAAATTCATCCGATCCGGTTGAAATGTGGTACGTGGTGTTAGTATATGGTCTCTAACAACCGTGCAAGAATTGTTCCATACCGGTCCATAATTATATATAGCCCCCATATAAATCGACCCCAGATTTGTCCTCCGGAGCCTCGTGGAGGAGCAAAATTCATCCGATCCGGCTGAAATTTGGAACATGGTGTTAGAATGTGGTCTCTAACATACACACAAGAATTGGTCGATATCGGTCCGTAATTATATATAGCCCCCATATAAACCGTTCCCCAGAGTTGATCTCCAGAGCCTCTTGGAGGAGCAAAATTCATCCGATCCGGTTGAAATTTGCAACGTGGTGTTAGTATAAGGCCGCTAATAACCATGCCAAAATTGGTCCATATCGGTCTATAGTTATATATCGCCGATCCCGAATCACACAAAAATTGGTCCATATCGGTTCATAATCATGGTTGCCACTCGAGTCAAAAATAATCTACCAAAATTTTATTTTTATAGAAAACATTGTCAAAATGTTATTTCTATAGAAAATTTTGTCAACATTTTATTTCTATAGAAAATTTTGTCAAAATTTTATTTCTATAGAAAATTTTTTCCAAATTTTAGTTCTATAGAAAATTGTGTCAAAATTTTACTTCTATAGAAAATGTTGTCGAAATTTTATTTGTATAGAAAATTTTGTCAAAATTTTATTTCTATAGAAAATTTTGCCAAAATTTTATTTCTATAGAAAATTTTATCAAAATTTTATTTCTATAGAAAATTTATTTCTATAGAATTTTTTTTCTCCAAATTTTACTTTGTCAAGATTTTATTTTAATTTGTCAAAATTTTATTTTGTCAAAATTTTATTTCTATATTAAACTAGAAAAGGCCGATTAAATACATATATAATTAAGTTTAAAGTTTAACTTAATTATATACGTATTTAATCCGCCTTTTCTAGTTTAATATATACCACGTATGGACTATGTGGTATATATTACGGTATTAGGAAGTTTTAAGATACCTTGCCATCGGCTTGAGTAGAAGTTTCTACGCAATCCATGGTGGAGGGTACATAAGCTTCGGCCTGGCCGAACTTACGGCCGTATATACTTGTTTTAATTGACTTTCAATTATTTTTTTAATTGATACTATTATTTCTGTGATTGAAGACATTTCAATTAAAAAATTAATTGCATCAATTAATTTTGTGATTGAATCAGAATCTTTTTTGTGTGTGTTATCTATCACTTAGTGCTGCCCGATTCTATGTTAAGTTTAATGACAAGGAACCTTCATTTTATAGACGAGACTAAACGGCGATAAATGAAAAAACTTTTATTACTCAGAAATGTCAACAGCACTACCGTTGAATTTGTTGGTGTTTAGTCGAAACTGTGATTAGACGCTTTGCCTTTTGTATACAAGGCGGGCATGTTTACCATTGCACCACGGTGGTTTCGTGTTGGACCCCGTATGGACATGCTTACAATTTAATTTTCCTTATTGCTGTATTTCATATAGGGATAATATCCTCTGCTGTTTATGTGTAGGTATAGATATTTCCTTACCTGTAGGACCTTTCCTTGCAGCTCTCCCCAATTTATTAAAGCCAATCGCCACAAAAGCTTAACGTCTTCTTCCAAAATCAAAATGTTCACCTAACTTTTAACAAACATTGTTCATCATGGCACCAACTCACTTAGTATCAGCACACCGAAAAAGAGGATAAACAATTCGGGGAATGACTTTATGCCACGTGCATAAATGTTTACGTGTTTGCTCAGCTACAAACCCAACAAAACATCCGTTTTCCTCACCTTGGCAAACACAACTTTGATGGACCTTCAACCTACAAACGCTGATTCCACCCATGAATACACACACCCACACACGAACACTCAAAGAACAACAACATTGTTTTAATCAACATCACACTGTTCGGCCAATAAGTTCGTTTATGTTGTCTCGGATGTTGGGCAATAAAAACAAAAACACTACAATACAACAACAATAACATACCATTGGTACGAATGCGTTTTGTTGACCATAATGTTTATTAATGTCGGTTGTCATGTTTGTTTATCGTGATGGTTGTCTTCGTGGTGTTCTGTTACCACATCATAGTGCTCTTGTATAAGTAAAGTCCCTCCTGTAGGCAGCAAAGTGGAGAAAACACACATTCTTGTTATTGTAGTGGTCATACCTATCAGCTTGGCGGTTTTTGTGAGAAATCCCATTTACACCACCACCACTACAATAACGGCACAATGTTTTTGTTTTATGGTTTACACGACACGTGATCAAGTACCTCATTGTTGGGGTAGACAAAGTTAAATTGGTTTTCGATTTTGTATCTAGGTTTGGAGGGGCATGTGGGGATAGAGAGGATAATTACAAATCAGAACAACTATACACAGAGAAAATTTTAATAGGATGAGGCTAATTTTCAAAGGAAGGCAAATGATATCGTCTTGAAGTCAAGAAATCAATGATGAGATAGTGAAAATCCCCTCCATAATACGATAAAAAATCAATAACTTTGGATTAATAAATAATGGGTCATTATATCAGTATATTTACTAAGGTACATTAAATATATTTCGTACAACGAAGTATTGAATACCCTTCGTTGATGAACCCCCTTATAATGAATTTGCTATTCTATGGCTTTGAATGGGAAACAAATTCTAATGGGAAAAAGGTGCAACTTTCATGAAATTGATTGCAAAATCTAAAAGACACTGTCGTATCTTTTAGGTTCACAATATTACAAATTAACAATAACTTTGAAATGACAATATCATTTGGGCAAAAATACAATGAATAAACAGTATATACGGCCGTAAGTTCGGCCAGGCCGAATCTTATGTACCCTTCACCATGGATTGCGTAGAAACTTCTACGAAAGACTGTCATCCACAATCGAATTACTTGGGTTGTGGTATCTTAAATCGTTTTCTAAATTGTGAGTTAGTCCATACGTGGTATATATTAGACAAAAAAGGTATGTGTAGGTAAGTCTACAAATAATTACGAATCGATATGGACTTTTGCACGGTACGTAGAAAGCCAGAATTGAAATATGGGGGCTATATAGAATTATGAACTTGATATGAACCAATTTTTGTGATATTGGGGATCGATTTATCTGAGAGCTATATATAACTATGGACCGATATGGACCTAGTTAGGCATGGTTGTTAACGGCCATATACTAGCACAATGTACCAAATTTCAACTGACTCGGATGAAATTTGCTCCTCCAAGAGGCTCCAAAACCAAATCTCGGGATCGGTTTATATGGGGGCTATATATGATTATGGACTGATATGGACAACTCTTTGCATTGTTGTTAAATATCATATACTACCACCACGTACCAAATTTCAACCAGATCGGATTAATTTTGCTACTCCAAGAGGCACCGGAAGTCAACTCTGGGGATCGGTTTATATAACCTAACCTAGAGGATCGGCAAGCCCCCGTTTATATGGGGGCTATAGGTAAAAGTGGACCGATATGACCCATTTGCAATACCGACCTACATCAATAACAACTACTTGTGCCCAGTTTCAAGTCGATAGCTTGTTTCGTTCGGCAGTTAGCGTTATTTCAACAGACGGACGGACATGCTCAGATCGACTCAGAATTTCACCGCGACCCAGAATATATATACACGGATGAAAAAGACTGTTTTTCATATGTTTGGCTATAAACATTATATGTTTGGAACACAAATTTTTAAACACAATATTTTTGAGTGCAAGCATATAATGTTCATAAACTAGCATAACATGTTTGGGACATATATGTTAATATGTTAGAACATATTATGTTTGGGACATAAAATGTTTGTAAATATAATATGCTTGGATGCAAACATATATTAATTTAGAAATAGCCTATAAACATATATGTGTTTAGTAGCTTGGAGCGCTATTTAACAGGGAGCGATATTGAATTAAGTTGGTGGTTGTTGCTTGTTATTACAAAATTAACATTTTATTTTTCCTTGAGCAATTGATCAGCTACTTCTTTGATCCTTACAAACTGTGTGGTCCGCTGTTCGAATCCCTGTCCGGCAAAAGGTAAAATTAAAATAAAAAATCATAAAATTGAATAATTTCTTCTACAATGTTTGTATTACAGAAAAAGGTGCTAAGAACTAAAAAATCTCGTGGAAGTGAGAAAGATGTCGGGGAATATACAATTGGGCAGAAACAAAATTTTGAGCATTCAGGTCGAAAACCTATGTTGTTAGCACCTATATTACCTGTTTATTTTCATAATTTATTATGATTGTAAATATATAAATAAATAAATAAAATTTTGAGCACAATATTGTTTGGGAGAATTTTTTTTAAGCATATAATATTTTTGGGTGCAAAATGCTTCCAAACATATTATATGTTCACATAATAACATATTGTTTTTTTGGAAGACAACATTATTGAATTTGGATGCAAAAATACAAAATGTTTGGAACTTAGACTACCCAAACATATATTGTTTAGACCAATATGCTTTCAAACATATTATATATTGGTAGAGATCAAACATATAAATGTTTCGGCAATACCCAAAAATATATATGCTTGAAGCAAAATATGTTTGGGAGTATATGTTACAGAAGCGATTTTTTGTGAGCGTGTACTTTATGGGGTCTTAGAGCAATATTCCGATGTGTTAACAGTTTGGCTGATAAGTCCCCGGTCTGACACATAGATGGCGTCGCTAGTATTAAATGCATAATATTTTTATATAGTACTAACCTTCAAATGCTTCGTGTCAAAATTTGACGTCTATAAGTCAATTAGTTTGTGAGATATAGCGTCTTTTGTGAAGCAACTTTCGTTATTGTGAAAAAAATGGGAAAAAAGAATTTCGTGTTTTGATAAAATACTGCTTTCTGAAGGGAAAAAATACGGTGGAAGCAAAAACTTGGCTTGATAATGAGTTTTCGGACTCTGCCCCAGGGAAATCAACAATAATTGATTGGTATGCAAAATTCAAGCGCGGTGAAATGAGCACGGAGGACGGTGAACGCAGTGGACGCCCGAAAGAGGTGGTTACCGACTAAAACATCAAAAAAATCCACAAAATGATTTTGAATGACCGTAAAATGAAGTTGATTGAGATAGCAGAGGCCTTAAAGATATCATAGGAACGTGTTGGTCATATCATTCATCAATATTTGGATATGCGGAAGCTCTGTGCAAAATGGGTGCCGCGCGAGCTCACATTTGACCAAAAACAACAATGTGTTGATGATTCTGAGCGGTGTTTGCAGCTGCTAACTCGTAATAGACCCGAGTTTTTCCGTCGATATGTGACAATGGAAGTAACATGGCTCCATCACTACACTCCTGAGTCCAATCGACAGTCGGCTGAGTGGACAGCAACGGGTGAACCGTCTCCGAATCGTGGAAAGACTCAAAAGTCTGCTGGCAAAGTAATGGCCTCTGTTTTTTGGGATGCGCATGGAATAATTTTTATCGATTATCTTGAGAAGGGAAAAACCATCAACAGTGACTATTATATGGCGTTATTGGAGCGTTTGAAGGTCGAAATCGCGGCAAAACGGCCCCATATGAAGAAGAAAAAGTGTTGTTCCACCAAGACAACGCACCGTGCCACAAGTCATTGAGAACGATGGCAAAAATTCATGAATTGGGGTTCGAATTGCTTCCCACCGTATTCTTCAGATCTGGCCCCAGCGACTTTTTCTTGTTCTCAGACCTCAAAAAGATGCTCGCAGGGAAAAAGTTTGGCTGCAATGAAGAGGTGATCGCCGAAACTGAGGCCTATTTTGAGGCAAAACCGAAGGAGTATTACCAAAATGGTATCAAAAAATTGGAAGGTCGTTATAATCGTTGTATCGCTCTTGAAGGGAACTATGTTGAATAATAAAAACGAATTTTGACAAAAAAATAAGTGTTTTTCTTTGTTAGACCGGGGATTTATCAGCCAACCTGTTACAAACGGAATGACAAAGTTAATATACCCCCATCCAATGGTGGAGGGTATAAAAATTAGTGTAACGCCAAAACCACATATTTTTTTTTTGCGAAACAAAAACGCTCTTAGTGTTAGCCTTTTTACTACCTCACATTTTTCTTCAGTGTAAGACATAACTAAATCACTTTCTGCTTTGTGCAATACAACTAACTTTCTAAACTGTAGTGAGGTATTAAAAAAATAACTATTTTCAAAAAGTTTCTATTGAAAACGATTTTTGGATATAGTATATTCACACCCCCCCTTAATAAAAAACAAAGAGAAACTTTTTTTCAAACAAATTTGTTTAATTTTGACAATTATTTTATGTAGAGCATTTGTATAGAACTTACAGAGTAAACTCTATGAATTTCGAAATGAATAAAATTTGTTTTCTACACACAGCTGAGTCAGCAGGAATTACCAAACAAAAAAGTAAAACAAAACTATCACCGACAATAATAATCTAAACTAAATGGAAGGATTTCTATTTTATTGGGTTAATGCTAACGCAAGAGAACTGATACTGAAACTAGATTGAGCAACTAACACAACTACACACACAAATATTACGATATATTCTAAATGTGGTCTAACTATTCATTTGGAAGCAATGTGATTTTGAACATAACATTTGTTTTCCATAAATACTCAAAGTTGTAAGCCATCAGATCCTTGCATGGCTATTACGCGTTAAAGAAAGCAAATAAAAATTTCTCTTAAGAATTTTGGAGCCTCTTATGTACTGGTTGAGATGTTCGCTTTGTGTCATGGGGAAACTAATTTTAAAGTATTTTTATTTTTCGAATTTGTCATTTGTCAAACACTAATTGGATCTCAAGATTTTGATCTTCCTTAAGGTTTTTGGTATTGATTGTGATCCAAAGATGGGGATTCTTTAAAATAAATACCTTTTTAGGGATCTCTCTGGCTTTAAATCTATGATCAATAAAATTAAAGTTAGGATACAGATTGCATTCAAAGAATGTGTGATTTTTATACAGAAAACAATATTGACCTAATATGGAGCTGGTACTGTTCACCAGGAGGAGAAAGGTTGTCGGTTACAAGTCGCCTGAATTCCAGGGCACGAAGCTGACCCTCTCGAAGTCAGCAAGGTACCTGGGAGTTCTTTTGGATTCCTAACTAAACTGGATGGAGAATACTGCGGATCGCATGAAGAGGGCCTATGCGGCATTATACTCGTGCCAGAAATTTGTCGGGCAGAAATGGGGAATGAGGCCTTCCCTTTTTAGCTGGATTTATACCGCGGTCGTAAGACCTGTGGCCACATATGGTTGTCATGTTTGGTGGACAATCGTGAACCACCAGAATCATATGTCGAGAATAAATAGGATAAATAGGACTGCACTTATTTACATGAGAGGCGCTATGAGGACCACAGCCACTGCCACTTTGGAGGTACTGATGGGAGTTATCCCACTCGATTTACACGTAAGTAAGACAGCGGAACTGACACTTCTGAGACTTAAGAACTTGAACACGCTGGAGAGGAGAGCCTGCAAGCATACTGAGATTCTGGCAGGGCAGTATAGGGAGACAGACCTTATGGCCACGGAGCATGTTATAACAAACCGACATACATTATACCAAGTATAGAGGAGTGGAAAGACAGGAGGATACCCTTCGGAACCCTGAAAATGTATACGGACGGGTCAAAGATGGAGGAAGGAACGGGCAGCGGAATCTATTGCAGTGAACTAGAAATAAGGGAGTCTTACACGCTGGATAGTGATTGCAGTATTTTTCAGGCTGAGATTTCTGCGATCACAAAGGCTGTTGATGAGGCCGTTATTCAGAAGCGATATCAATTTCTTCATCGACAGTCAACCAGCTATAAAGGCATTGTGCAGTGCTGACATAAGGTCTAAGGTTGTCAGTCGCTGTCGTAGAGAACTCAAGGTTCTCACTGAACAGCATAATATAACTCTGTGCTGGGTACCAGAGGGAGGAAGCGGATGCGATAGCTAAGGAGGGCGCTCGTGGAACGAATAATGTCCTAGCGGACGTTTTTCCTCCACTGTCTTCTTATCATTACAGGATAGAGGTAAAATATGACGAACTATCGCGAAGACGCTGGGTTTCTTCGGTTGGTTGCTAGCAAACCAAGTTGATATGGGACGAAAAGAAACGTAGGAACTGCGAAATTTTGATGTCGATGAACAGAGAAGAATTGCGGCCACTGATTGGGACATAACACACTTGGGAAACACATGGTAAGAATAGGACTTAAAGACGATGTTATCTGTAGATGGTGCTTGGACCCTAAAGTTACGGAGGACTTGTACGACTTCCTGCGCCAGTGTACAGCTTTATCCTTTAGAAGAAACAAGATACTGGGCTGCTTTTTCTTTCAGGCTCTCACTGATCTGCGGGAGTGCAGTTTGTAATGACCCTTCTCTTTCAAATACTATACCTTATGTGCGGGTGCTACCTATAATGCCGGCCTTGCTCAGGGCAATGGGGGGTGTTCTTGCCATAAGGTATAGATTTCGGCCAGTTAACATAAATTAATAAATTTTAGGTAGCTCTTGTTAAAGGATTGCCATGTTAAAACAAAACAAAAAATGGAACAAAACAAAATTCACAGGGTAACAGAAATGCCTACATTTTGGAAGAACTAATGGAGTAATTTGTCCTTCCTCTTATACCCTCCCATCTTTGCTCGATGCGTTAAGACATCGGCCCACTGTGCGACTTAACCAATTATGGCTTCCTTTTTGGTGAAAATGGTACAAAAAAAAAACTTAGCGAGTCATCTTTAATTAAATTTATTATAAACAAACATACTTCAATGAAATTATACCAATAAAAATAAAAGGTGGATTGAAAACTTAAATGTTGGAAAATGTATCAGGAAAATTAAAAATGTTGAGACAAAGGTGTTAATATAATAATATGGCTAAAAGGAATAAATCTTAATGTTTAGACGATGTGTCTGACAAAATTAACAAAAACGATATGTCTGACAAATTAACAAAACTACTTGTAATATAAAGGGATCTAACAAATGTTTAATTTAAGAAAGTTTATTCTTTGGTATACTCACGGTCTTTATGTCATGTTCCTTCGTTGACAAGCGCTTGTAACTTGGAAAGGACACCGTATTTATAATTAAATCTAGATGGATTGTAGTAACCATATGTTGAATGAAATGGTGGAAATAAATAAAATAAGATGATGGTTAAAAGATAATTCTAATGATATAGGATAGAGATAATTCAAATGATACTAATGTAATTGCAGCTATAGCACTCCGCATTTTCTTAATTTCCAAACAGAAACGATTTTGAATTCTCCGAGCTTGATTTCCCTTGATATTACAAATATTTAATCAATAGACAATCTTCTTGTTTTTTTTTTCTTTTGACAATTTGATGCTGCTCGCTTTGACAATTTTGTTTTTCTTTTCCAAAATTTGAGATTTGAAATTCAATTACGAAGGGGTTTATTTCATGATGCGCATATTTTTAATGGTATAAAATCCTACCGACATCCTCTTTAGCATATTTGTCCCCAACTATAATAATTCTTGAATGAGCATGAACGGCGCTCGATGACATAACGATGAAATATTATATATATAATTTTTTTTCATGCGAATTTACGACAATCCTTTTTGTCGGGATAAATTTATTTTTGACGTCGCTTATTCAAGATCCAGTTTGTAGTCTTTAAATTAATTTTTTTTCTTTTTTTTCAAATTAATTTTTTTTCAGGATCGATTTTTCTAAAAATTCCTTTCGTTTTTCTCTTTTTTTCAAAATTTCTTTTGCTTTTTTTTCTCTCTGACAAATATCGCAAACCCTTTCGTTTTTTTTTTTTGTTATCCAAGTCAATTTCAAAAAAACCTAAAAAAACCTTAGGGCATACACTGGTAGAAAAAAAATTAATGAAATTTTCTGTGTGTGGATAGATTTTTAAGGCGCCAATTGGTTACTTCCATTATTTTACTTGCAGCATACTCTCTAGGTCTGTCTCTCTTTCTAAACACATATATGTTTATAGGCTATTTCTCAATTAATATATGTTTGCATCTAAGCATATTATATTTAACAAGTATATGGCCGTAAGTTCGGCCAAGCCGAATCTTATGTACCCTCCACCATGGATTGCGTAGAAACTTCTACGAAAGACTGTCATGGACAATCGAATTACTTGAGTTGTGGTATCTTAAAACTTCTTAACATCGTTTTCTAAATTATAAGTTAGTCCATACGTGGTATATATTAGACAAAATAGGTATGTATAGGTAAGTCTACAAATAATTACGAATCGATATGGTCTTTATGCACGATACGTAGAGAGCCAGAATTGAAATATGAGGGTCGCTTATATGGGGGCTATATACAATTATGAACTTGATATGGACCAATTTTTGTGTGATTGGGGATCGATTTATCTGAGGGCTATATGTAACTATAGACCGATATGGAACTAGTTAGGCATGGTTGTTAACGGCCATATACTAGCACAATGTACCAAATTTCAACTGACTCGTATGAAATTTGCTCCTCCAAGAGGATCCAAAACCAAATCTCGGGATCGGTTTATATGGGGGCTATATATGATTATGGACTGATATGGACCACTTTTGGCATGGGTGGTTGAGGCCATATATTAACACCACGTACCAAATTTCAACTGAATCAGATGAATTTTGGTCTTCCAAAAGGCTCCGGAGGTCAAATCTGGTGATCGGTTTATATGGGGGCTATATATAATTATGGACCGATGTGGACCAATTTTTGCATGGTCATTAGAGACCATATATTAACACCATGTACCAAATTTCAGCCGGATCGGATGAAATTTGCTTCTCTTAGAGGCTCCGCAAGCCAAATGGGGGGATCGGTTTATATGGGGGCTATATATAATTATGGACCAATGTGGATCAATTTTTGCATGGTTGTTTGAGTCCATATACTAATACCATGTACCAAATTTCAGCCGGATCGGATGAAATTTGCTTCTCTTAGAGCAATCCCAAGCCAAATTTGGTGGTCCGTTTATATGGGGGCTATACGTAAAAGTGGACCGATATGGACCAATTTTTGCATGATTGTTAGAGACCATATACTAACACCATGTACCAAATTTCAGCCGGATCGAATGAAATTTGCTTCTCTTAGAGCAATCCCAAGCCGAAATTGGGGGCCCGTTTATATGGGGGCTATACGTAAAAGTGGACCGATATGGCCCATTTGCAATACCATCCGACCTACATTAATAACAACTACCTGTGCCAAGTTTCAAGTCGATAGCTTGTTTCGTTCGGAATTTAGCGTGATTTCAACAGACGGACGGACGGACATGCTCAGATCGACTCAGAATTTCACCACGACCCAGAATATATATACTTTATGGGGTCTTAGAGCAATATTTCGATGTGTTACAAACGGAATGACAAAGTTAATGTACCCCCAGCCTATGGTGGAGGGTATAAAAATCGCTTCTCTAACATATACCCCAAACACATTTTGCTTCAAGCATACATATATATATTCAGGATTGGTCCAAACAAAATATTGTTTGTATTGCTCAAACATATAATGTTTCACCTTAGGGCATACACTGGTAGAAAAAAAATTAATGACATTTTCTGTGTGTGGATATAATTTTAATGTGTCAATTGGTTACTTCCATTATTTTACTTGCAGCATATTATATTTACAAACAGTTTATGTCCCAAACATAATATGTTCTAACATATTAACATATATGTCCCAGACATGTTATGCTTGTTTATGAACATTATATGCTTGCACTTACAAAATATTGTGTTAAAAAATTTGAGTTCCAAACATATTATTTCTACACCCAAACATATGAAAAGCAGTCTATTTCGTCCGTGTAGTTAAAATAAAGAATATCTTTGGGAGGACATTCGTGATAGTGCTTTTAAAATTATACCTTTGAATTTTCCAATATTTTTGCTGGGAAGTGAAAGAAGTTATTTATAAATTTTCTTGAATTTGTCGAAAAATATTTACTTATTACTATTACTTATATGTTTGATATTGGCGTGCAATCGGCGCTTGTTATATAGTTTAGTTGAAATTTTCTAAAATCATTCATTCAATTTTCTAAAATTAACCAAAATTACACTCTCTGGTGCATGCCCTGCTTTTGCAGTGTACTGACAGATGACCTTGGGTAAAGTTACACAGAGTTTAATTTCGAGGAACCCATATATCGCGATATATTCTCAAGCTTATTACAAAATATCATTGTCATTGTCTAAGTAATTATCTCCAGTTTTTTTCCCCCTTTAAATGAGTTAATTTACTGCAAAGTTATGCTTAAATACCTCGCAATAGGTTTTCCCATAATTGATTGCATTATCGCATTGTACCAAGGATCTTATCAATGAATGGCATAGCCACAATTTTCCATTCATCTAAGTGTGTGAACAATTAATGTACATTCACAACAAATTGAAATTTATTTATTTTAATTCAATGGAATATAAACTATCAATGTTAGTAATTGCTATTGTTGTTGCTGTTTAAGCTTTATTGGTTTAATTGCAATGCGGCGAGATAGTATGAAATTAATGGACTCATGAATTTAAGTTTTCTCTTTTCCTTCTTTTTTTTCACCCTTGCCACTTTAAATGTTCATTGGCATTGCAATCAAGCCATTATTCTATCGTTTATAAATAATTCATTTGTGTTTGCAGTCGTATGTTTTGTTAGCTATCAATTTGTTGCTATTGCATTAATTAATTTATTTGTTTTGTTTGAAGTGTTTTTGTTTGGCAAAGGGGTGGACATATGACTATGTGTTAGAGAGAACTAAGAGTAAATTCTTAGAAGGGATATTTTCTCTTTTGTTTGGTGGGTCTTGGTGAAACTCACCACAAATACTGTTACTTAACAGTCTGCTGTTTACAACATTAACTTGCCACTGTTAATTATTCAATTTCAATTGAGGGAGAGAGTAAATGTTTAGAGTTAACAGCTTTACTTTATAGGGATTCTCTTATACTGTTTGTTGTTTGTCTACATTTTAAACTGACCTATCCTCATGTTAAAAACCAAGTGCTGTTATCAAGAACAAACCAAGCAGCACAAGTGGCTGTTAAAAAGTAAGTCAACTCATAACATACCATTTATTGAGACATCCTGCTAGCAACGGATGTCTTGTAAGCGGAAGGTCGTTACATATCCTGCAAAAAGTAAACCTGAGAGACTATACCGATAAATGTTTCGTACATAAAATGAATGTATTCGTATAACAATTGTATTAATCAAATTTTTGAACTTGAAATTTGTATTTTTTTTTCAGAGTACTTTAAAATTTTTACTATTAATTTCAACTAGTTTTAATTTTAATTTCCCAATATATCCCAACGATATTTGGAATCTTTTTTATGTTAAGCAGAAAAATTTAAGTGAAAAACTTTGTTTGCTCATATCTTCTAAACTAAGCATCCTAGAACGAAAAGGAGGTTAATATGTGGTAAACCAAAAAACAAAAACACAAAAAATTGAAAATTTCATCTAAATGCTAAAAAAATTGAAAATTTTATTACAATTTCTTCTTAAGATTCTAACAATTTCCTTTAGAATTGTAATTAATTGCAGATTACTCTCAAAATTATAATGTGCTCATTCCAAGGGAATATCTGGCGAGACTGCAGTGCATTAAAAATTTTCGATTTTATATATAATTGGGTCTTTTCTAGGCATTGAATGAGAATTCAATAGCGAATGTATGATTTTCACAATGGAGGCATTGTCAACTTGATATACACGGTTACATAGAAAATCTTATATTTTGAAAGCTCGAGGGGATTGACATTCCTTTTGCGCCTAGTGTCTCGAAGGCCAGGGCCATGAAGGTTATTTTTTTATACCTTAAACCACATAGTGGTCAGGGTATAATAAGTTTGATCGGCCAAAAAATGTGCCTACCAGAAATATTGATTTTAGATCCCATAAAATATATACCGATCTACTCAGAATCACCTCCTGAGTCGATCTAGCGCTTGGTGTCCGTCTGTCCATGTATTTGTTGTTCACAGGTTTCCGGCCGCAATTATTAACCGATTTTGATGAAATTTGGTACAGGGAGGTTTTTGGGCACAAGTAGGAACGCTATTGAATTTGGAAGAAATCGGATCAAATTTAGATATAGCTCCCATATATATGTATCGCCCGATTTCGACAAATGGGGTCACGTTGCGCTTTTTTTCAAACGGATCGTCACCAAATTTGGCAAAAGCTAATATTTTCCATCGCCCTTCAAGTCTGCAAAAACTCATCCAAATCGGTTTATATTTAGATATAGCTCTCATATATATGTATCGCCCGATTTTCCCAAATTTGGCCACAAAACCTTTATTTATTAACCGATCTTACTCAAAGTTGGCTAAATATAATCTTCTATAGCACTAAATATATGTGCAAAAAAATCATCGAAATCGGTTCAGATTTAGCTATAGCTCCCATATATATGTACCGCCCGATTTTTCTAAATTTGGCCATAAAACCTTTATATATCAACCGATCTTACCCAAATTTGGCTAAATGTAGTCTTCTATAGCACTAACTATATATGCAAAAAACCACCGAAAACGGTTCAGATTTAGCTATAGCTCCCATATATATGTATAGCCCGATTTTCCCAAATTTGGCCATAGAACCTTTATTTGTTAACCGATCTTACTTAAAGTTGGCTAGATCCAGTCTTCTATAGTACTAACTATATGTGCAAAATTTCATCGAATTCGGTTCAGATGTAGATATAGCTCCCATATATGTATCACACGATTTTGAAAAATTCGCCCCTAATAACCTTATGTTTGACCATACAGGCCTGATTTCTTAATTGATCTTACTCAAATCTTGCACAAGATAACCTTTTGTGGTATTAATCACACCCGCAAAATATTATGCAAATTGGTTCAGATTTAGATATAGCTTCCATATATATGTATCGCTCGATTTTCCCAATTTGGCCATAGTACTCTTATTTATTAACCAATGTTACTCAAATTTCAAATTTTGATGTACTAGCCGATCGTACTTATACATACTTGTAGCTCTTACATAAGAATATTGCTCGATTTTTACAAATTTGTATTTATTACCCACACTAATTTAACGATTTTCTCTTTTTTAATAATGGGCTCAATATTAGTGGCATACTAACTCCGTAGGTGCAATATCAACACAGCCAGTGTTGCTAGAAGTAGGGGAAATTCCCTATATGTAGGGTTTTTCTAATATTTAGCGTCTTGTAGGGACGTAGGGCCACAATGTAGGACATTTTCACTCAACACAATTTGTAATAATTTTTACATTTTGGTGGCTCTAGAGGAGGAAATTAGAAGCCGGCAATGCTTGATCTTTAACAATGTTTGGTAAACTTTATTCCTGTAGAAAATTTTGTCAACATTTTATTTCTATAGAACATTTTGTCAAAATTGTATTTCTATAGAAATTTTTTTCAAAATATTATTTCTATAAAAAATTTTCTCAAGATTTTATTTCTGTGGAATTTTTTCTCAAAATTTTATTTCCATAGAATTTATTGTCAAAATTTTATTTCTATAGAAAAATTAATTACAAAAATTTGTTTATAGAAACTTTTTCCACAATTTTATTTTTATAGAGATTTAACAAAAAAGATTACTAATTTGGGTAGAATTCTACCAACTGTGGACACCGTGGTGGTAATACAAATTTATATCTAAGTTATATACGTTGCATATTCATGTTTTAAGATAATAAAGTACTTAGAACCATTTTTGTTTTGTAAAATTTTTTAAATTTAACGAAAAATATAGTAGGGAAAATTGTTTGGGAATGTATGGGAAAGTAGGGAACTTTTTTTTGTCCTTGTAGGGTAAACCGAACATTTTCCCTGGCAACATTGACTATGAGCTATAGGCAGATTTGCACAAAGCACCATAGACATGCAACTGCGGTTTATCTCCCAGACCTATATGTTACCCCACAAATTCTTATGATTACTAATTCTGTAATGGTGGTTTAGGGTATGATATAGTCGGCCCGCCCGACCTTCTATAATATATACCACGTATGGACTATGTGGTATATATTACGGTGTTAGGAAGTTTTAAGATACCTTGCCATCGGTTAGGTATCTTAAATAATTCGATTGTGGATGACATTCTTCAGTAGAAGTTTCTACGCATTCCATGGTGGAGGGTACATAAACTTCGGCCTGGCCGAACTTACGGCCGTATATACTTGTTTTATTTGATGTAAATTTTATTATAACTTGGTAGGGAATAGCCCAAAGCAACTTTTTATAAAGTTTACATTTAATAAAATAGATTATTAATCGTGAAAATTTTTTAGCGATTTAAGTGACTAAACTCGAACTTATTGCCCACCTTTATTAAAAATTTTATTTCAAAACGTAAAAACCTAAAGCTGGCTTCTTTGATGCCGTTCATCAGTTAATCTACGAGTACGTTTATAATTGCGCATACTTTTTTCTGTGATACAGTAACGGTGAATACATATATCGAATAATGTCTACGAACTTATGTTACATTACAATACCTTACAAATTCCATTGAAGTCCAGAATTGAATTTTCACGTACGTCAAATTTTATTATATATTTAAGTGGAATTTTCTATCGAATAATACAAAACCATATAATTAAACGAATTCATTAATTAACTAAAATTGAGTTAGAACTGTTTTTGACATTTGCTGGCTTTAATTGCAGTAATTAATTGATTGTTTAGCTAATTTAATCTAAAAATAGATTGGTTCTAAAATGTGAGTATTTTTGGGGAAAATCCTTTATTTTCTTAATATGTGATTGCATATGCCATTAATTACATATGTCAATAATAAAGAAAAAAAAAATAATAATATGCTTAGATTGTAAACACCTACAAGTTAAATTCTTTTGGTCAATTATTTTAATAGTAATGAGCTTCACTCACATACAAGAAATTACTTTTCTAAAAATAAATGTCCTTTTTATTCTTAGAAATTGTATTAGTCAGACAGTTGTGATTTTTTGAGGTTTCTATTTTCTCAAGCATTGTTTGGAAATTACTTTACCCAGAAAAACTGTGACTGTGACTACTTACCTTAACAATTACCAATGAAATGACCTTTGTTTTGTTTTAGCTTTTATGTAGTTAGAATTATTTAAGTGGCCAATATATGGGTATTTCTTTGACATTACATACACAGCTGATTTTGATTTGGTGAGATTTACGAAAAAAAGTAAGCAAATGCTAGAGAACATTAACAGATTTCCAGTAATAATGATAACAAATGTTAAAAATGGAGCTTGAGATTTTTGTTTACGTTTCAGGTCAATAACTCTTATAATGTGAAATAGTAATGTAACCATATCAAGAGGAATATATTAAACACTCTCAAAAAGAGAGAGAGAAAGAGTGAGAGAGATTTTTTTTAAGAACACTTTGTTAATGGGTTTTGCGGAAAATACCGCTACATAAAAACTAGCTTTAGCATAAGACTGTTTCCTCTTGAGTCAAACAACATGAGAAGAGTTATGCTGGCGCATCTGTTAATAATGTACAACATACAAGAGATGGTTAACATGAAGATTGATGTTAAACGGCTTAATAGCCGTACATACATATCTTAAGAACCATAACAAAAGCTACTGTAGGCAATCTAACAAACAGGCCTTTAACATTCATATTCAAGAACAAAAACAACAGTCTCAAGTATTGTTATAGCCAGAGAAATACAAGAGTGATAGCATGAGAACACCAACAGCAACAGCATCATCAACAACAACTGAATACACGCGACCACACACACACACACCGACTCATATATATTTCTCTGCTGACACTGTTCTCTATTTCCCACTGTTGTATTGTCATCGGCTCTGTTATATGGGCTACGCATGTAATAACGACGAATACGAGTAGTGTTATCCTGTGAGTCGTGAAAATAGCACGCGTCTTGATTTATAAGCGGTAGATTTGTGTTTTGTCAATGGAGAATTTTTTCTCCGCACAAAAGCCAAGTGATAACAGTTAATGATTTGAGAAAATCCAAAGCCTTAATAAAGGAAATTATCAAAAGATTACATGGACACAATAAAATCGGAAATAATTGAAGAAAATACAAACAAATAAATGTTTAACAAAAAAATAAAAAATTAGGGCTTGTAAAAATTATCTACCTTGGCCTTAAAACATAAACGAGCTATTGTTAGCTGCAAGTAAAAAATGTTCTAAGCAATGAAAAATTTTAACATCATAGAAGAAAAAAAGTGAAAATCCTACTAAAAAAAAGGAATACATATAAAAGTGTCACAATAACAGCGAATTATTGCACAATATATTTACTTAGAGAGTTTCCCAGTTACCAGTGGTCCCATGTACTCAAGGCAACAGCCTTCTTCGGTCTTGTATCTTGTACTCTGTTGCTAAAGATTTTTCATCCAACAAAAATGTGCATGGTGTTGATAATTATGATGATGCAGCTGTTAGGGGATATGTTAGCTCCATAAATTAAAGCATACTCCTAGGAGAACATATGTGCCCATCCACATACACTTCACTATGTGGGTTTGAAGGTAATCAGTACAAGTGTGATTAAATGCAATTGCCTGCTGTGTTTGGTCACAGCTCTTAGGGCTATACAAACAAAAGTTCTAAAGAAACAAAGTGCAAAATAAACCATAATCCAAAAAAGAAAGAAAAGGAAAACAACAAGCAAGCTTCATAGTGAACTTTAGAAGGTGAAAGTATTGTGTCTCAGGTGTTTGAAATGTGTACGGGGAGGTAAAAACGTAAAAACGTGGGCAAAGTGGTCCTCTTGTAAATGAAACAAAATAAAGCTTCCATGTTAAGTGTGAACATAAAATTAAAATAAGAGCCCATAAATTTTGTGAAATTTAAGAGAAAAGCAAAAAAAAAAAAAATTAAACCTACTTTAAGGTAGAAAAAAAAAAAAATTACAGAAACAAAAAGTGAAATTAAAACCATGAAAATGTAAATAATGAAATAATCCAGTAATTGGAATTTTACAAATTATCAACAACAAAGTAAATAAGCAAATGAAAAATACATTTCTTTATGATAAATCACGTTCTTTGATCTTTAATCAAGAATCCAGTTTTCAAAATTTAATAAGCCTTATACTAACAACCTAAGAAGCAAAAGCTCTGGCCTTCTTGTTTACTTTTTTAATCAAATCTCCTTTTGCCTTGGCCCAAACCAAAGTTTGCTGCCTATCGACTACTGTCTATGTCTCGGTCATCTCAGTATAAAGTTTTCCTCTGTTTTTTGTTTTGTTGCTGTGTTTTCGTCAATAAAGAAATTATGCAAATATAGCCATTGGACATACTGAACATCCCCCCCGAAAGTACAAAGTACAAACGGCAGTGTAACAAGCTTGATATTCTGTCGTTCTAAGGAAAAGGGGGAACTAAACTCTACAACGCATAAGAAAAGTAAGTCAACAAACTTTTGTTTATTTTCCATCTCCGTTTGCCAGTAAAATAGATTAAAAACTTTATTTTAAATAAAAGAATGAAAGAAAATGCCATAGAATATTAAGGACATGTACTACGAAAAGAAAGAGGCCAAGGCGAATGCTTTATCTTTAGCGAAATGGAAGGGGGGGGGGGGGGTGTGAATTGTCTTAAAGTAACCAAAGTAAAGGAAGCCTTTAATGAAGCGGAAGGAAACACAAAAATTGAAAAAAAAATCATTAAAAAAAAACTGAAAACAAATATAATTTTTTTGAGCACAAGGATTTTTATCTTCAAAATACGAATGCCAGTTTTGCTTTTTTTATCATCACATATTGATAAAATTTTCAATAGAGGCGTTTTGACTTTAAAAGAGAAAATTTTGATGAACTGAGGTCAATTTGCCATAAAAAAATAGGGAACAAATATTCTATATAATTGAACTCGATTATGGTATTGTAGCTCGCTTATAAACTAAATAATTTCTGTCTGTCTTTCAAAACTTTACTTTTAAATGGAAACTTGTATTTGAAGTCGAGAAGTAGACATAGTCCATACGTAGTATATATTAAACTAAAAAAGGCCGATTAAATACGTATATAATTAAGTTTAAAGTTTTTATAGAAATAAAATTTTGACAACATTTTCTATAGAAATAAAATCTTAACAAAATTTTCTATTGAAATAAAATTTTGACAAAATTTTCTATAGAAATAAAATTTTGACAAAATTTTCTATACAAATAAAATTTTGACAAAATTTTCTATAGAAATAAAATTTTGACAAATTTTTCTATAGAAATAACATTTTGACAATGTTTTCTATAAAAATAATTTTGGGTAGATTATTTTTGGCTCGAGTGGCAACCATGATTATGAGCCGATATGGACCAATTTTTGTGTGATTGGGGATCGGCTATATATAACTATAGACCGATATGGAAAAATTATGGCATGGTTATAAGCGGCCTTATACTAACACTACGTTCTTGCGTGTTTGTTAGAGACCACATTCTAACACCATGTTCCAAATTTCAACCGGATCGGATGAATTTAGCTCCTCCAAGAGACTCCAGAGGACAAATCTGGAGATCGATTTATATGGGGGCTATATATAATTATGGACCAATATGGACCACTTTTGGCATGGTTGTTAGAGATAATATACTAGCACCACGTACCAAATTTCAATCGGATCGGATGACTTTTGCTCCTCTAAGAGGCTCTGGAGGTCAAATCTGGGGATCGGTTTATATGGGGGCTATATAAAATTATGGGCCGATGTGGACCAATTCTTGCATGGTCATTAGAGAACATATACCAACACCATGTACCAAATTTCAGCTGTATCGGATGAAATTTAGTTCTCTTAGAGGCTCCGCAAGCCAAATCGGGGGATAGGTTTATATGGGGGCTATATGTAATTATGGACCGATATGGACCAATTTTTGCATGGTTGTTAGAGACAGTATACTAACACCATGTACCAAATTTCAGCCGGATCGGATGAAATTTGCTTCTCTTAGAGGCTCCGCAAGCCAAATCTGGGGATCGGTTTATATGGGGGCTATACGTAAATGTGGACCGATATGAACCAATTGCGTGATTGTTAGAGACTATATACTAACACCATGTACCAAATTTCCGCCGGATCGGATGAAATTAGCTTCTCTTAGAGCAATCGCAAGTCAAATTTGGGGGTCCGTTTATATGGGGGCTATACGTAAAAGTGGACCGATATAGCCCATTTGCAATACCATCCGATCTACATCAATAACAACTACTTGTGCCAAGTTTCAAGTCGATAGCCTGTTTCCTTCGGAAGTTAGCGTGATTTCAACAGACGGACGGACGGACGGACATGCTCAGATCGACTCAGAATTTCAACATGACCCAGAATATATATACTTTATGCACTGAAAAAAATATTGTCGTGAGGTCAAAGATTTCATGTCTTTAAAATACGAATACAAATTTTGCTTAGCATAGAAGACGCATTTCTCTAAAATAAAGTTATTTTCCTTGTCCAAAAGTCGATAAACTTTTCAATGAAGTCGTATTGTCCTTACAATTAAGTGATTTGACTTAAAAATGGGTATCTTAACAAGAGAGAAAAAATTTATTGGCTAAGGTCAACTTGACTTTAATAATTCAGAAAAATTCTTTAAATTTAATGAAATTGTCTTTAAATTTGTTGTCTTTTTGCATCTTTACTACAAAGCAAAAAATCGTTCAAATAAAGGACATGTTTTTCAAAACTTTATTTTAAAGAAGTTTTTTACTTGAAACATAGTATAATTTCAACTGGAAGTCGAGTCCTAATTTGGAAAATAAAGTTGCCGTTAACTCGTTTTTAAAGGACTTTGATAGCATATGAAGAAAAAAAGCTGAGAAAGCGAAAAATTAAAATTTGCTTCCTAGAAGCAAGTACACAAAACCTAAATTTAAAAGAGAATTGTGTCTTAAAAGTATCCTTACTTGTATTCTCCGCTTCTTTGGCTCGGAATCAATACCAAATTTTTTAATGTAAAGACAAAATCTTTGGAACCGAGTATGCTTTTTTTTTCAGTGTGGGGTCTTAGAGCAATATTTCGATGTGTTACAAACGGAATGACAAAGTTAATATACCCCCATCCTATGGTGGAGGGTATAAAAATAAAACTGTACAAATGTATGTACAAATTCATATTTTATCTTTTTGTGTGTATGCTCATCAACACATAAATATCACTATAGTCATCAGCACACAAATTGCAAACTCGCCTATCAGACGAGCGACCCGCGATTGATGTCTTGAAAACACTAAAATATCTAGTGTGCGGTTGTAGTTTAGACGGGACCACATTTGCTTGGTGTCGTTGCAACACTTGCAAGGCTCCCATCGGACAATCGCCCTCATAGCTGCCTTACCACGAAGTATGAGCTTACAGTTAGCCAAGGGCATACCAAAAGATTATAAATCCCCTGGTAGTTCCTAGCCCTTCTAACTCATTCACTTCGCAGTTACTGTGACCAGACAACCATATTAGGAGAATATTTAACTGCTCAGCTATCTCGATGAGAGATTTGCTGCATTTTATTTTACTCTGAAAAAAATATTGTCATAAGATTTCATGTCTTTAAAATACGAATGCAAATTTTCCTTAGCATAGAAGACACATTTCTCTAATATAAAGTTTTTTTCCTTGTCCAAAAGTCGATAAACTATTCAATGAAGTCGTATTGTCCTTATAATTAAATGATTTGACTTAAAAATGGGTGTCATAACATGAAAGAAAAAAGTTTTGGGCTAAGGTCAAGTTGACTTTAATAATTCAGAAAAATTCTTTAAAATTAATGAAATTGTTTTTAAATTTGTTGCATTTTTGCATCTTGACTACATAGCAAAAATTCGTTCAAATATAGGCTATGTTTTTCAACACTTTATTTTAAAGACGTTTTTTACTTGAAACATAGCATGATTTCTACTTGAAGTCGAGTCTGAATTTGGAAAATAAAGTTGTCGTTAACTCGTTTTTAAAGGACTTTGATACCATATAAAGAAAAAAAGCTGAAAAAAACGAAAATTTAAAATTTGCTTCGTAGAAGCAATTACACAAAACCAAAATTTAAAAGAGAATTGTGTCTTAAAAGTGTCCTTACTTGTATTCTCCGCTTCTTTGGCTCGGAATCAATACCAAAATTTTTAGAGTAAAGACAAAATCTTTGGAACCGGGCATACTTTGTTTTCAGTGTAGTTTGAGTGCTGTGTCCAGTTTACGAGTATATCGCCCAAGATTTCGGAGTATAATATTTTGACGTCTTTGCAACACTTCATATTAGATTTTAATTGATATATCATCTATGAGACTTATCTACCACATTAACACATAAAAGGACAGTGTCGTGTCTTATATTTTAGTTTAGATAAATTCTATTCTTAAATCATTTAAAATTTTATACACAAAGACATAACGATCAAATTCCTGTTGGAGAGAATAATAGATTCCGCTGTTGTGTTGCCAAACTTGTAGCAAATGAAAATTAGCAAAATGTATTTGCTTAAATACCCTAGTAGTCATTAAGATTACTTTGGAGGCTACATTAAAATGGAGCAATTAGTCATGGTGTTCCCTATGTAAGATGCAAAACTTTGCATAGAAAATTAAAAAAAAAAAAACAGAAAAAATAAACCTAATTGGCACTTGAAGTCTTTGCTAGCTCCCTGGCTCCAGGAAAACGCAACTATAAATACCAGTTATTTAAGAAAAGCAAGAATATTCCGAAAAGCGTATAAAAAATTTAAAAATCTTTTTTGTAAAGGTTATGTAAAATGTCCATGTCCAAGGTCATAACATGAAAGTGTCACAAACGTTGTGATGAAAATACTTTATTTTCCTCATCTTCTATGGCTACCATTAAACAAAATAAAGAAATAAAGTATTTTGCATAACCAGAAACAAATACCACAAGCTCTTAGAAGTTTTAGCTCCTAACCGACAATGTCCCCCACACAAACAAGTCTCCGTGAAAGCACGTAAAAGAATGATAATGTCGGTGTGAAAGACGGCAAAACACAACACTGAGAAAGTTTATGGTTTGTTGTTTAAGTAGTAGCCTACTTTTAGGAGCGAAATATGCAATAAACACCACTAAATTGACAAACAACAACAACAACACAAACATAGCATAGTTTAGGTCCTGGGAATAGTCTATAAAGTAGAGCATTGTATTTGGTGAATTTTAAATAAAACATTTGAAATGGGGGTCTGTGTGGAAGATGGGCTAGATGACGTTGGACAGTTTCAAAGTCGTAAAAAAGAAAAACTAGAACTAGAAGTTTAGATTATTTTAAAAATTTCTTTTTTGGTTTTAAGGCTTACTAATGAAATGTTTAAGAGCCATAAACTCATAGTAAATTAAATTTGTTAGGATTTGTATAAGGGAGAGGAGATGTTTATATGAAGGCAATGAGCCAATGGTAATGTTTACTGATCTAGTAGAAATTCTAATGGAAAAGTTATAGTTTAGAAGTAAAAAATATATAAATTTTTGGATAGTTTCTTTAGCGATGTTCACAAGGTGTGGTATATAATAGTGATATAGTAGTTTTTACAAAAAAAAAAAAAAAAACAAACAAACAAAAAACAATGAATCTATCGGGAAGGAAAATTTAGGTTTATTTTAGAAAATTTTAACTAAAATGTATTATAAGCACAGAGGTCACGTCGATTTCATAAAAATTAGTAAATGTTTTTCGAGCAATTTGAGAAAATTTATGAGACATAATTATTTTTGTTTACTTCTTAAAGAAAATTTCATATTTTGAGGGAAAAATTAAGAAGTTAAAACTGCAAAAATATTTTTAGTACCACACGAAGTTCAAGATGGGCGCATTATTTGCAATAAATTTGTCGAAGACTCTAATTTCGTAGGTTGGTATCCTTCATTTATGTATAATTCAACTAACGTGTGCAAAAAAATTATTAAAGTTAAGGAAACTTCCTCCAAATATAATAATTTCTTGAAATAAAATATATTCAAATTGGTTCTAGTCAGGGACCGTAACGGTTATAAGTGCTATAAAAAAAGTTATTTTTTAATCGTTATTTTGTGACTAAAAAAATAAAAACTTGAATGAAACTGTTAAAAAGAGAGTTTTATTTATCCGTCATAAATAAAACTCTTTTTATGAGTTTTATTTTTTCCTTCAGAAAATGATACTCTTTTTTGGAGTTTTATTTTTTTCTTCAGAAAATAAAACTCTTTATAGGAGTTTTATTTTTTCCGTCTTAAATAAAACTCATTTTTGGAAGTAGGCCTTGCTATGTTCGCCAAATTTATTGTCACTAAGTATTTCATTTGATGGTTTGTCTGCCACACTGTATAATCTATAATCATGAATATGGGTCGCAATTATGATAATACTTCTCGTGATTTTTACGAAAAAGTCGATAATGCAAATGTATGCCGGCTGCGTAAAAGCGTTTTTAACGGTGACCATATTAGCAATTTAAAGCGGCATTTGATCAAGAAGCATAAACGAGACGGAAAAAATAAAACTCCTGAAAAGAGTTTTATTTTCCGAAGAAAAAAAATAAAACTCCAAAAAAGAGTATTATTTTCTGAAGAAAAAAATAAAACTCCAAAAAAGAGTATTATTTTCTGAAGGAAAAAATAAAACTCCTAAAAGAGTTTTATTTATGAACTTTTATTTTTACGTTGAAAAATAACCGTTAACTTTGGAGTTGGGAGCGTTTTTTTAATATCACCATAGATACTGAAAGAGCTTTCCGAGATGAATCTATTGGTATATGACAGTATAGGTCTCCGTTGACTCTAACATGAAGAGTTTTTGAGTTTAAATTTTCGGGATAGCAGTTATTTACGGTCCCTGGTTCTAGTGCCATATAAGCTTCAGTTTTTTATTTGAGTGTACCAATCCTGGATACTCACCTATACGATAGCATTACATGGCATTACTTAACACGCAAAATCTTATACCCTTTATTTATATAAAATAATAATTTTAATATTTTGGCTTGTTTGAATTTAGTATATTGCTAAAGACACCTTTTTAACTCAGATTTTTCCATCAAAATATAAAAAAAAAATATTATTTCTCATAAAATTTGGCATTTCCATCTCATCTAATGCAATAGTAAATTTAAAATTATTTAAATTTTCCAATATTATATTTCAAAGTGGGTTGACTGTTGAAATCGTTTAAATTTTTAATATAAAAAAAGTCCAAAATGTCTTGGGATTATCTTTAATATTTGACTCTAAACCCAACATGTATTGTCTATACAAAAACTTATTCAAAAAGTTGAACTCCTTTGAATATCTAACATAGAGAGATTTATGAAAACTATCATTCGTGGACCTAAATAATTTATGGTGCTTATTTCTCAGATTTTTCAGCTTTTTCAATCCACGCGTATACCACGGTAAATTATGTATCCGCGGCTTTAAAGGAGGAACATTCACACTACAAATATAAAAATATGTCCGTATGCTTAGCCTCACAGACCGATGAGACTAGAGAACCGCACGAAAGGTACTTGACATGTCTGGATTATTCCTTCCTTATCTGCCATCGGATTCTTTGGCAAATTCGTTTTTTTATCATATTTAGATATGGTTGTTTTCGATGTTCCGATTTTTCCTAATTACATTTTAATTCTAAAACTCCTAATTTCCGAAATTTTTCTATTAAATTTTATTTATTAAAGTTTCCCATTCAAATTGTAAAGAAGCTCTGGTCCAGCATTTATTTCAACCATCCTTATTGATTTTCAAGTTGTACTCGTTTTATTTGACTCAATGAAATTTTATAAAATAAATCTTAGAGTTTGTAATCAGAACCCCATAATTTTCATTTCGACTAATTCATTTTTAAATCTATTTTTTACAGTTTTCTTTAGGAAATAAAGGAAAATCGAAGTTTCGGTTTTTCGATTATTTTATTGTAAAGTCAACTTTCAACTTTTTGAATTATTGAAAATTCGACTTATGTCATAGACGTATTTTTGATGATGATAGATAGACCTGCAAGCGCGGTTGCAGTTGGTAGTATTTTATCAAAAATGGTAGATTTTTACTGTTTCGTAGATTAGTAGAATTGTTAATGTTTTGGTAAATTTTGCAAAATATTCCTCTTCAACTAAGAGGTACTTCAATTTTCTATGGAAATAAAATGTTGGCAAAATTCTCTATAGAAATAAAATTTTGACAAAATTCTCTGTAGAAGTGAACATTTTAACAACATTTTCTAAAGAAGTTAAACTTTGAAAACATTTTCTATAGAACTAAAATTTTGACAACGTCTTCTAAGGAAAAAAATTTACATATTTTTCTTTAGAAGTTAAATTTTGACAAAATTTTCTATAGAAGTAAAACTTTTGACAAAATTTTCTATAAATTCAATATCTTTAAAAATTTTAATTTTCAAGTTAGATCAAAATATCGCAATCCATTGTGAGTAAGATATCCCGTTTAGTAGAATTACTAACTTTCCCATTTTGGTGCAAGCTAAAATGTTTATAACATTTAAAATTCGACACATTTACAATAAAGTGATATTTATACACCCAAAAAATGTCGCTAATAGGAGAGAACAAAATTCTAAAATAAAATAATAAAACATTTCTTACGAAAAAATACTAACCAAATTTAATCAAAAACAGCAAAAAAAGCGTCGCCAAAAAAGTAATGAAAATGTTCTTTTAGGATCCGGAAGTGGTGCAAAATTGGCGCAGAAGCGATGAATTTAACATGGGCTTGTCATAGGACGGAAGTCCTCCATTTCAACAGCCGATGCACTGAATTTGCATCACTTCTTTAGGTGTGATTCGAATTCAATGTTTTGGATGTAAATTAAAAAATTCAGTGATATTTTGTCAAATAAATAATTTTTATAATTTTTTTTTTTATAATTTTTAATGAATTCTAACGCTTGTGTGAAAGGTTTGGCCTCAAATATTTTCAAAAATTCACAATATTTTCAGATTGGATTTTGCATTTTTTCCAACAAAACTTAAATAATTTGTACCATTTTATGCATTCTTAAACTGTTTTTAAACAATTTGAAACAAAAAGTATGAAAAATGCATGTTATAAAAAATTGAATGAAAAGAACTTCCTGTGTAGTTAAAATAAAGAACATCATTGAGAGTGCATTTTCTGTAAGTGCTTTTAAAGTTGTGCCTTTGGAAGAACTTCCAATTTTTTTTGCTGGGCAATAAAGGGATATTTATACACCCAAAAAATGTCGTTAATAGGAGAGAACAAAATTCTAAAATAAAACAAGTATATACGGCCGTAAGTTCGGCCAGGCCAAATCTTATGTACCCTCCGCCATGGATTGCGTAGAAACTTCTACGAAAGACTGTCATTCACAAATTTCAACTCACTCGGATGAAATTTGCTCCTCCAAGAGGCTCCAAAACCAAACCTCGGGATCGGTTTATATGGGGGCTATAAATGATTATGGAGTGATATGGACCCACTTTTGGCATGGTTGTTAAGTATCATATACTACCACCACGTACCAAATTTCTACCAGATCGGATGAATTTTGCTTCTCCAAAAGGCACCAGAGGTCAAATCTGGCGATCGGTTTATATGGGAGCTATATATAATTATGGACCAATATCGACCAATTTTTGCATGGGTGTTTGAGACCATATACTAACATCACGTACCAAAATTTCAACCGAATGGGAAGAATTTTGCTCTTCCAAGTTGCTCCGGAGGTCAAATCTGAAGATCGGTTTATATGGGGCCTATATATAATTACCCAACAAAAAAATTTGGAAGTCCTTCCAAAGGCATAATTTTAAAAGCACTTCCAGAAGATGCACTTCCAATGATGTTCTTTATTTTATCTACCCAGGAAGTTCTTTTAATTCAATTTTTTATAACTTGGTTTTTTTCATACTTGGTAATGGGTAATTTTAACTTTTTTTGTTTCAAATAGGTTAAAAACAGAGTAAGAATTCATACAATGGTATAAATCATTTAAATTTTGTCGAAAAAAATGCTAAATCCAAGCTGAAGAAATTGTGAATTTTTGAAAATATTTGAGGTCAAACGTTTCCGACAAGCGTTAGAATCCATTAAAAATTATAAAAAAATATAAAAATTATTTATTTGACAAAGTATCACAGAATTTTTTAATTTACATCCAAAACATTGAATTCGGATCACACCTAAAGAAGTGAAGAAAATTCAGTGCAACGGCTTTTGAAATGGAGGACTTCCGTCCTATGACAAGCCAATGTTAAATTCATCGCTTCTGCGTCAATTTTGCACCACTTCCTGATCCAAAAAGAACATTTTCATTACTTTTTTGGCGACGCTTTTTTTGCTGGGTATGGACCGATATGGACCAATTTTTGCATGGTCATTAGAGACCATATACTAACATCATGTACCAAATTTCAGCCGGATCGGATGAAATTTGTTTCTCTCAGAGGCTCTGAAAGCCAAATCGGGGGATCGGTTTATATGGGGGCTATATATAATTATAAACCGATGTGGACCAATTTTTGCGTGGTTGTTAAAGACCATATACTAACACCATGTACCAAATTTCAGCCGGATCGGATGAAATTTGCTTCTCTTAGAGGACTCGCAAGCCAAATTTGGGGGTCCGTTTATATGAGGGCTATACGTAAAAGTGAACCGATATGGCCCATTTGCAATACCATCCGACCTACATCAATAACAACTACTTGTGCCAAGTTTCAAGTCGATAGCTTATTTCGTTCGGAAGTTAGCATGATTTCAACAGACGGACGGACGTACATGCTCAGATCGACTCAGAATTTCACCCAGAATATATATACTTTATGGGGTCTTAGATCAATATTTCGATGTGTTACAAACAGAATGACAAAGTTAATATACCCCCATCCTATGGTGGAGGGTATAATAATAAAACATTTCTTACGAAAAAATATTAACCACAAAAATTTAATCGAAAACTTCAAAATAAGATATTATAAATTGGGTACAATTTTGGTAAATTTTTTTCCTAATTCTAAAATTTATAAAAAAGTTAAAAATATCTTGATTGTTTAAGTATTCAATATTATTATCCTTTTGATACTCTTCGCGATATGTTTATCTGGGCCACATGAAAGTACTTCAAAAACATATATGATAAACACACTTAAGCAAACTTGACTGTTATTTCGATGTTTTCAATAGGTCAAGTAAATTTAAGTGTATTTTGTAAAGTACTCAGTCACAAAGACTACAGGTTAAATATAAACAAAGAATATTTGGGGATGGCATGTTGTTCAAGTTTATTTGTTTCAAAGAAAAGCTAAAAATGTTTTTGTTTTCTAGGAAAATCAAGCAGCGCCCGCCTTGAATACAAAAATATTTATTTTATAAAATAAAAAGTAAATGTTTCCTAAGAAAAGGTTAAGTCTAGGATACTTAAGAGTTACTTTATCTTCTCGGTATATTGCTATTTATTTATTCAGATGGAGAAATGTGAAAAGACTAAAAAAAAAACCAAAAAACGAGAACCATATTAAAATTTGTTTACTGATTTCTGTTTCTTTTCTCTTGTACTTTCAGCAATGTGTGTGTGCGTAACAATGCGGAAATTTAATTTATAAAATATTCAACAATGTCATTGAGCACTTGGACCATCGTCAAGAGTGATACAGGGGCAAGGTCGTCATAGCAACTGTAAAAACAAACAAAAAGTCTTCAAATCCAAATCAACATAGGACCCTTTAATATTTCGGGTTCATTTTAAAAGTTTGTTCTAAAAGTCAGCTAACAGCAACTAACATAGCACCGAAAAGAGGGGTATAACAAATGCTAAAGCATACTTTTAGGAACATTAAGTCAATACATGTGTGCGAGTGTTAACAAGTGATGAAGAAAAGCCTTCTAAACGTGTACATGTGCCAGACTGTATATGTGTGTGGGAGTGTGTTGGTTCAATTACACCCATGAGAATTTTTATAGAACAGCTAAACACAAAGGGCACAATACCAGCTACAAAATTACATTGCCTTTCTATGTCTCACTCTCTCCCTCTCACACACACACACAGAGATCAACACCACAATGTAACCGTGAGCATTTGGCAGTGATATGCTCAAAATGAAATGGAACATTAGAAACCAAGGTGGCCGGTACTAATTTAACAAAAACAAAAAGAAAACAAAATAGAGAAAAAGAAAAACAAGTGAAAAATACGTTAGTTACCACTTTCTTTTCAGTCGTGTTCGCTGCTCCCAAAAACCCTGTTTGCGACCTTGTCTACCAGGCCATTTGGCCTTATTAAGGAAGATTTCATCTAGTCAAAGCAATAGGATGGAATTATCCGAATTCACCTTAAATAAAGTCAAAAGAAATTGAATTATTTTTTATAAAACAAAATCCGAGAGAAAAAAATAAATTAAATTGAATATAACGTTAGAAACGACAAGTCACCCCATATCGGAAGATATACGAAGTGACATCCCCCTTTATTCGAAACAGTGTAGTCTCCGTATCATGATATGTGCAGTGAATACACAAATACCGAAAAGTTTGTGGCATTATTTAAATAAGCCAAGTAATGTCTTGAATTCTAATTTGTAAAAGAAAGTGTTTAGTGTTTAGCAAAAAAAAAAAAAAAAACACAAACCAACCAGTAGACAAAACGACACCAGCATATTTCTCAACTTCTCCCCCTAAAAATATTTTTTTTTTTTTTTCTAAAATCAACCACCCCAGCAATATGGAATTTCAAGAATACAACGAGGAAAATCAACAGGAGCAGGGGCATGCAGACGACCATTATAACCATCAGCCGGAAATACCCGATTGCCAGAGTTCTCATTTACCCCCTGCGTCCTCATTTACTTCCACTTATCATCATCATAAGACGCGGAGACATTATTTTCCACGCTGTGGATTAATTTTGTTAATTTTCCTGACTGTGATTAAAGGTAAGTGTTGACAAGCAAAAAGAAATGGGTTGGGCATCTCAAGATCACAGTGGCAAATATTAATAAGATTATTTTTTTTTTGTATATTTATTCAAAATTGGGTAATATGTTTTATATTTTAAAAAATAAGGAAGACAATATATCATGGTAGGTAATAAAATACTCCACAGACATTTGCTAGGCTTAAGAATACGATTGAAAAATTACTGAAAAAAAAGATTTATTTTAAAGGCGGTTCTTACTTGAAGCTGCACAGAAAACACTTTCCGTATTTAAACTAACGCTAAATTTAACTTATTTTTTTTTTTGAAAAAAAAATATTTGCTACTAGTTAAATTTTATTATTTTTTTTTTCGAAATTTCCTACAGCTTAATGAAATCTTATTTTTTTTAAGTATGTGTCAAAAATGTTATGAACTAAACGTGGGTATAAACAAACGTTGACATTTCGCAAATCAGTCCGAGTTCCCAACTATCAATTATGCCGTGTTACAAGTAACACGGTTTAACGCAGCTTTACAAAAAATTCAAATTTTCTGAATTTTACTGTACATAGCAAGGAGAAATAAAATAATAAAAATGTTAAAAAACTATTTGAAAAGTCTACCGATCCATTTCTCTGCAGACTTAGAATTTGCGATAAAATATTGAAATTTGTTATAAAATTTTCAGAAAATCTTTACTTACGAAAAATGTAAGAAACATTTTTTTTTTGTAATTTATCCCAATTTTTTTTAAATAAAATTCGAAATACTTGAATAGCATCATATCAGAAGAACTACTGGGAAATCAATGCAGCGGATACTTAAAAAGATTACTTCTGACCTGTGACAAGTCCATGTAAAATGCATTGCTTCTGAGCCAATTTTACAGGACTTCCGGATCCAAAAAACATTTTCATTCTATTTTTAGCTACACGTTTTCTGTCCTACAAGACAATATAAACAATGTGGTTTGTAGGACCAAACTGTCTCTTTGGCCACATTTTCCATAACTATATAATTTATTAGAAAATAAACATTATTAATATTTATTTTTTTTTTATTAGACAATAAAAATTTTTAAACATACATGTCCTAAACATGACATTTAAAGCTTTTATATGAAAAACTACTCTGTGAAAACTGTTGAATTTTTTTCATTAGTCACTAAATTAAGGAACACCAAAAATGGTATTCTAGAGATGGACTTAATTAAGAACATTTCCATTGCTTTTTTGGCTGCGCTTATTTTTTGCTGGGTATTTAAACTCCATGGATTCCCCGTCCTTCTGCCATTCCATGAACAACTAACATATCTTCAAATTCAATTTACTTTATTTTCCACTCAGATGTCTGTTGATTTTTTTTTTTTGCTTTATAGCCATTTTAGCTGTCCTAAATTTCCCAGGCTCTCCATCTCATTGTATGGGAAATGTTATAGTGCCATTTACATTTAAGCTTGCCATTCCAGGTGCTTCACTCAATTTTTTTTTGTTTGGTCCGTTACCTCATGTTAATGCCATGACACAAAGGCCATAAAAGGTCTCCAGATATTTGATTACCGAAATGTATTCCATATCACAATCACTCCTTAGTGCAAATGTGATAAGGTTTGGGTAAATATTGCTGTTGACGGCGAATTCTTGGATGAGGACGGGGTGAGAAAAGCAAAGTGGATGATATTTATTTAAATTCACCTTAAATTTGTTGTCCACCAAATTTCATCTGTTTGGACATGCCAACAAATTATCCCTCTTCCTCTTCAAATTTCGGTTACTTGGAACAAATAAGTTTGGGGCAAATGTTTTCAATTCATTTCGTGGCCATTTTTTTTTCTTGCTTGTATAATTCAATGTTGTTCTATGCTTTTCTATGGCATCCGTTGTTGTTGTTGTGTTTGTATTGGTATTTGTATTTGTCAAACGGAACGTTGGAGACAGTATAATAGGGCCAAGATAGGCACAATATTTTTGTCGTTTATTTGCTAATGAAAACATTTGCATACATTTACACTGAGGGAAACTATTTTTTGAAAAATTTAGATCTGTAAAATAGGTCTTATAAAAAAATTACAAATCCCATTAAAACATTGAAATCTAACTTTGATCGTAAACCCACATGGGGAATCCCCCATGTTCCGATATTCGAAATCGCAAAAGTTTCCTTTGGCCATAATTTCCTAACCCTGTATTTTATGAACTTAAATCGTGGTAAAGTAGTTCTCTTTAATGAGAAGTGCAAATTACATTTGGATTGGAGTCTGGGATTATCTCTATTTTTCCGTTATAAGAAAAAGAAATTCTTGCAATTTGCGCTTACGAATATCGGAAAATATACAATTGTTATACGAGCTTATTGGATAAGTAGATGAACGGAATTGATACTATTAAGTTACTAAAAAAGGAAATGCCAGATACTAATCTACACAAGTCTGTATATATAGACTTTAGTCACAAACTAAAGTAAATTCCTATAGTATAGATCTGGAAAATCGACCGACAATCTCTACCCGGATTGTCGGTCTACATTTTCTCAAATTGAAGCATTTTCGTCACCACTGTATTTTTTAATATTTTCGTAATTATGAATAAGGGAAAAAAGTAAACTTTTTTACTGCAAGAATGAACTAGGCGTACGAAAATTGAGCTAAATTATACTTTATATTTTGAGCAGTGAAATAATTTAGAGAAGTTTTGAAATACTCAGAAATGTAGCCTGCATCACTGAGAGGGGATAAACCACCACTCAAAATTTTTTGGTGTTGGTTTGAAACTGAAATTGAATTCTTGCCATTTTTATGCCACGTTGGCTTGGTAATCATTGCATTACAGTAGCTTTAATTTGATTTGATTTTTAGCATACCCACCTTAACTACAAAGGGTCTTGGGTTCAATTACAGTTTCGATAAAAAACCCACAATTTTTCAGAGCTGGATTATCGACTCATAGTAATGCTGGTGGCATTTCCGAGCGTTTCATAGATTCTCTAAGTGGTTTCTTTGAAATGTCAAACGTCGTTCGAACTAAAACTAGAGACGGGCACCAGTCACAATGGCCTCGAAAAATAGGCAGCTACCATTACTTACCCATCCTTGGTTTGAGTTTAAATATGGCTACTTGAAACATTTGTCCTTTATCATCCATGAGCATATCCATCATTTATTTGTCATTTGACAAAATAAGGGCAATTTATACGACGGACGAACATTATTGATTTTGGAAAAAAGTCAGATCAAATCTATATAGTTCCCTTATATATTTCCCTCCAAATTTTCATAAATAAAATTATTTACACCCAAAGAAAAAGTAATTTACTGATGAATAAAATTTTGAACAAACGAAATTCTCTTTTATTGTAAATTACTTCCCAGCAAAAAATGTGGATGTTCTTCCAATGGCACATCTTTAAAAGCACTTCCAGAAGATGTACTCCCAATGATGTTCTTTATTTTAAGTACCCAGGAAGTTTTTTTTCGCTATTTTTATACCCACCACCATAGAATGGTGACGGGGGTATAATAAGTTTGTCATTCCGTTTGTAACACATCGAAATATCGATTTCCGACTATATAAAGTATATATATTCTTGATCAGGGAGAAATTCTAAGACGATATAACGATGTCCGTCTGTCCGTCTGTCTGTCTGTCTGTTGTAATCACGCTACAGTCTTCAATAATGAAGCAATCGTGCTGAAATTTTGCACAAACTCGTCTTTTGTCTGCAGGCAGGTCAAGTTTGAAGATGGGCTATATCGGTCCACGTTTTGATATAGTCCCCATATAAACCGACCTCCCGATTTGGGGTCTTGGGCTTATAGAAATCGTAGTTTTTATCCAATTTGCCTGAAATTTGAAATCTAGAGGTATTTTATGACCATAAAGAGGTGTGCCAAAAATGGTGAGTATCGGTCCATGTTTTGGTATAGCCCCCATTCAGACCGATCTCTCGATTTTACTTCTTGGGCTTATAGAAACCGCAGTTTTTATTCAATTTACCTGAAATTGGAAATCTAGAGGTATTGTAGGACCACAAATACGTGTGCCAAAAATTGTGAGTATCGGTCCATGTTTTGGTATGGTCCCCATATAAAACGTCCTCCCGATTTGGGGTCTTGGGCTTATAGAAACCGTAGTTTTTATCCAATTTGTCTGAAATTGGAAATCTAGAGGTATTTTATGACCATAAAGATGTGTGCAGAAAATGTTGAGTATCGGTCCATATTTTGGTATAGCCCCCATATAGACCGATTTCCCGATTTTGCTTCTTGGGCTTCTAGAATCCGAAGTTTTTATCCTATTTGCCTGAAATTGGAAATCTAGAGGTATTTTCGGGTCATAAAGAGGTGTGCCGAAACCGGTGAGTATCGGTCCATATTTTAGTATAGCCCCCATAAGAACGATCTCTCGATTTAACTCTTTGGGTTTCTAGAAACCGTAGTTTTTATCTGATTTGCCTGAAATTGTAAATATTCTGGTATTTTGGGCTCACAAAAACGTGTATCGGATTAAGTTTTTATCGGTCCATTTGGCAATGCCTCCATATAGACCGACTTCATTCTTGAGGGTGTAGAAGGCGCACTGATCATGAAAATTGCTTGAAACTCAATGTAAAATTTCCAGATTTTACTTCTGCAGATTTAAGATTTCAAATCAAGACGTTATTTTATAAATAAATGGTTCTTATAAATCCAGAATCTGATATAGTCCTCATAGGTGAAATCTTTAAATTTATCTTCGGGAAGTGTCCTCAAGTCCTCAAGGGTTTCAAAGGAAACCCTAATATTTGGTTCATGGTGGTGGGTATTTAAGATTCGGCCCGGCCGAACTAAATGCTGTATATACTTGTTTTATTTCATATTTTTAATGGGTAATTTTAACTTTTTTTGTTTCAAATAGGTTAAAAAAATAGAGTAAGAATTCATAAAATGGTACAAAATATTTAAATTTTGTCGAAAAAAATTCTAAATCCGGTCTGAAAAATTGTGAATTTTTAAAAATATTTAAGGTCAAACTTTTCAGACAAGCGTTAGAATCCATTAAAAATTATAAAAAAAATTATAAAAATTATTTATTTGACAAAATATCACAGGATTTTTTAATTGACATCCAAAACATTGAAACCGGGTCACACCTACACACAAAAAAATATTTTTCTGATTCAACCACAAAATTAATTGATCCAATTAATTTTTTAATTGAAATGTCTTCAATCACAGAAATGATAGCATCAATTAAAAAATTAATTGACAGTCAATTAAAAATTAATTGATCCAATTAAAAAATTAATTGATACTATTAGTTTGTGTGATTGATTTTTATTTCAATTAAAAAATTGTTGTATCATTTAAATTTTTAATTGAATATTTTTTAAAATTCAATTAAGATTTTGATTGGAAAAATGTTCGTGAAATTTTTTTCTGTTTAAAGAAGTGATGTTAATTCAGTGCAACGGCTGTTGAAATAGAGGACTTCCATCCTATGACTAGCCCATGTCAAATTCATCGCTTCTGCGTCAATTTTGCACCACTTCCGGATCCAAAAAGAACATTTTCATTACTTTTTTGGCGACGCTTTTTTTTGCTGGGTTGTGCTAAGAGAAACTTTTTCTGAGTTTAAGAAACAAGCAATTTACGCAAGCTTTTTTAAATTAAAATATAAAATAAAAAATATTGAGATATGGAATCTTTGGACTAAAGATAAAAAAGCTTCAAGTAGTGGCTTAGTTTAATTTTTGAAACTTAATTTTTATACCCTTCACCTACTGTGGTACAGGGTATAATAAGTTTGTGCATTTGTACGTAACGCCAAGAAGGAAAAGTCTGAGACCCATCTTTTAGTATACCGATCGTCTTAGAATTAAATTCTGAGTCGATTTAGCGATGCCCGTCTGTCTGTCTGTCTGTCTGTTGATGTATTTTTGTGTGCAAAGTACAGCTCGCAGTTTTAGTCCGATTGTCCTAAAATTTGGTATAGGGTCCCGTTTCGGCTCAAAGACGATCCCTATTGATTTTGGAAAAAATCGGTTCAGATTTAGATATAGCTGCCATATATATTTTTCACCGATCTGGTCATAATTGGCGTGTATATCAACCGATCTTCCTCAAATTCCATACATCCGAATATTTTATGAGTCTCGACAAACTTGAAAAATATCAGCCAAATCGGTTCAGATTTAGATATAGCTCCCATATATAGCTTTCGCCCGATTTACACTCATTTGCCCACAGAGGCCAAATTTTTGCTCCGATTTAGTTGAAACTTTGCACAGGGAGTAGAATTAGCATTATAGCTATGCGTGTCAAATTTGGTGGAAATCGGTTCAGATTTAGATATAGCTCCCATATATAGCTTTAGCCCGATTTACATTCATATGACCACAGAGGCCAATCTTTTACTCCGATTTAATTGAAATTTTGCACAGGGAGTAGAATTAGCATTGTAGCTATGCGTGCCAAATTTGGTTGAAATCGGTTCAGATTTAGATATAGCTCCCATATATAGCTTTCGCCCGATTTACACTCCTTTGTCCACAGAGGCCAATTTTTTGCTCCGATTTAGTTGAAATTTTGCACAGGGAGTAGAATTAGCATTATAGCTATGCGTATCAAATTTGGTGGAAATCGGCTCAGATTTAGATATAGCTCCCATATATAGCTTTAGCCCGATTTACACTCATATGACCACAGAGGCTAATTTTTTGCTCCGATTTAGTTGAAATTTTGCACAGGGAGTAGAATTAGCATTGTTGCTATGCGTGCCATATCAGGTTGAAATCGGTTCAGATTTAGATATAGCTCCCATATATATGTTTTTCTGATTTCGACAAAAATGGTCAAAATACCAACATTTTCCTTGTAAAATCGCCATTGCTTAGTCGAAAAGTTGTAAAAATTACTCTAATCTTCCTAAACTTCTAATACATATATATCAGGCGATAAATCATAAATAAACTTTTGCAAAGTTTCCTTAAAATTGCTTCAGATTTAAATGTTTCCCATATTTTTTTACTAACATTGTGTTCCTCCCTAGTGCGGACTTAAATTTTGAGTCTATAGATTTCGTAGAAGTCTATCAAATTCTGTCCAGATCGAGTGATATTTAAATGTATGTATTTGGGACAAACCTTTATATATAGCCACCAAAACATTTGACGGATGTGATATGGAATCGAAAATTTAGATCTACAAAGTGGTGCAGGGTATAATATAGTCGGCCCCGCCGACTTTAGACTTTCCTTACTTGTTTTAATTTTGAAAAGTTTGCAGATTTGGTTGCAAATTTTTTTGAAATTTAAGAACACAAAAATTCTGCTGAAGTATTTGTTATAAGTTTGATCCTAATTTAAATTTTGAAGAGCCCGGCGGAAAATCTAGTTAGCCCCATAAAATGTCTTTTTGTTAAAGAAACAGCTTCTTTGGCTCCAAGTATACTTTTTGAATGTAGTTCTCACTCGATTTGCATTATCCGTATCCGTACTTAGTAGTATACACTGAAAAAACAGTGAACCCTCCAGGAAAGAAAATTTTAGTTAGTTTTAGAAAAAAAAGTAGATTAATTTTAGAAAATTTTTACTAAACTGAGTAAATAATTTTCGACAAATTCAAGAAAATTTATTAGACATAATTAATTTTTTTTTCACTTGTTAAAGAAAATTTCGAAGTTTGAAGGAAAAGGTTAGAGTTGAAAATTGCAAAAATGTCTTAGTACCATGCGAAGTTCATGATGGGCTCATTGTTTACAAATTTTAAGAAATTCTGAACTATTTTGTGGCAGACGCGAATTTAGTTAATCTGTATGCTTCATTTGTGTACAATTGTTTCCTCTGTTTTAGTTATTTTAAATAATTAACGTACGCAAAAAAATATTAAACTTTCTTAAAACGTAATAATTC
>NC_134401.1:168430427-168514697 GCF_050003625.1 Haematobia irritans | reverse complement strand
AAAACGTAATAATTCCATGAACTAAAATAGAATCAAATCGGCTTTAGTGAAATATAAGATTCACTTTTTTTTGAGTGTAGTGAAGCCTCTCAAACTGTGACTCTAAAAAGCGGATACTTATCAAAAGTCGAAAATTTTAGTGAGACGTGTTCTAATTATGTAATTAAGTTTAATCTCATACACTCAAAAAAAAAAGTGAACTCTCTATTTCACTAAAGCCAATTTAACTTTATTTTAGTTCATGAAATTCTTATGTTTGGAGAAAGTTTCCTTTACTCTAATAATTTTTTGTGTACGTTAGTTAAATTATCTAAAACCGAGGAAAAAATATACTCAAATGAAGCATAAAGATTAACTTAATTCGTGTCTTCCACAAAATAGTTCAGAATTTCTTTAAATTTGTAAATTTTACCAAAAATGCGTCCATCATGAACTTCGTATGTCACTAAAGACATTCTTGCAATTTTGAACTCCAAGTTTTTCCTCCAAACTACAAAATTTTCTTTAGCAAGTGAAAAAAAGTCGAAAAATATTTACTTATTTTTATGACATCGGCGTGATGCCCACGTTTGTAATACTATTTAGTTTAAATTTTCTACAAATATTCAAAAATTTCTAAAATTAACCGAAAGTTTTCTTCCTGGTGGGTTCACTGTTTTTTCAGTGTATTGGACTACATTAAGGCCAACAACTTCTGAGATGTTCTGCTGTACATAAATTCTGAGTTATATTCTATTATTACGAAATAAAATATTCGCTTGTAATTAAACTTTAGCATTTTGTTTTTTGAAAAATTTTATGAACTAAATTCAATAAAATTCAATCATCGTGCGTATAAGTTCAATATGAACTAAAGTGGAAGAAAATTTGCATACGATTCCCAAATATAGTAAGAATGAATTATTGTATGGTTAAAATGGTCACGATTTGGCGCCAATGATGGTTTCTTTACCTTTAGTTCATTTTTTCTTCTATAAGAGGTTGTAGTTTCGTAAATTGTAGCGAAAAACCAGATACCAGATCATTACTTGTTCCTTGTTTCTACAGCGCATTGTGGAAATCTCCAATAGTGGAGTACAATTTGGTTCAATTGTGCACGAGGTAATTTATTTTTCCCATCGAACAGTTTACGTTTTTTTCTGTGTATATTAAATAAAGATCCACTTGAAGGTATTTCATTATAAGTGAATTTGCCGAATATCAGCAATTCGAGAGGATTTGTTTTGGGACACTGTTTGACCTTATCCTTTGGATAATTTTTTTTAGAATGTATCCCATTTCTCCTATGATCTCCGATACCAAATAGTCCTTTTTTAAGTTTGCTGGGGTCAGCATTGGATTGTAAACAATTTGTTGTTGTTGCTGTTGTTGCCACACCATGTTAATTATTCAATACCATTTTAGGAAATGGTTTTAAGAACGTTTTCATAATTAAATTGTTTACTTTTCTATGTTTGCTGTGGGTTTGTGTGTAAAGCATTGAACCAAAGAGGACTGAAGGAAATTTTATCTTTGGACTTTATCAAGGCCACCATTGTTTTGCAAAGTTTGGAATGGTATGGGAAAGAAAAACAAAAAAAAAACACAATTGTTGTGATTTTGAATATTCTTTTTGGCTAAACATTTCCATTTTTCCATTTGTTTCTTTTTTTTGGGACTTGCGTAAGAATAGAGCCTGAATTATTTTCGAGCTTCAATGGTTGGTTGAATTGGTGGAGCTGGATAAACGTGTTTAATGAGCCAAACATGATCTGATTATTAATTTAGTTGCTACCATCTTCAATGCTACAGCTACTTTGCCCATTTTCAAAGGGGTTTGCTTTGGTATTTTTTGTTTTTCGTTTTTCCATTCATAATCTTGGAAACAATCCATGACTAACGAAGATTACAGAAATTATATCTGACGTGTTAAAGAAAAGTTGTTAAAACATTTTTGTACTCCCTTGGGACAGACTAGAGCATAAATTACAAGAAACTTTTTTAGAAAGGACAAAAATATAAGTAGCGAAAATACATGGTAATTATGTAAAGGCAATGGCGACACCATAAATAATTTAAATCTAGTCTTGTATTAGATCTCATCTTGTATTACAATGAAAGGTGTTGTTTACGAAAACATTGCTGAGGATTTGACGTGGATGTAATAAACCTTAAAATCAGATAACAATTTTATTTGTTAGGCATTTTAAATTAATAAATTGATATGAATTTAAAAAAGCGAACTAAATTAAACTGAAGTTAAAGGTAGTGGTGATATTAAAAAAGTAAAGTAAAAGTATTCAGTTTAAGGTTTAATTTATATTGCATTTATTTACATTTTAAAGACAAGTACAAATTGGGTAAAAACATACAGGTATGCACATAGAAAAAAAATTCTGTTTTTATCACGAACCTAATTGATTCAAACCGGGAGACGGTGATCAAAATATCTATCAACCCTTGAATGCACAAGAATGCTCGAAAAATTAAATTGGTAGATCGAACGATGAACCGTCTTCATCATATCTATATTTATGGGATATACGTTCAGGTTGTACGCAAGGAAGCCGACTGTAATTAGAGCCCAATTTCTTCCGAAATGATTTCACAATCGTAAAAAAATGCGATTTGTAACACTCTCAATAAGAAAGATTTCAAAACAACTCCACAATAATCCCGAAATTCCCCATAAAATGTCCAAGACTACAACTCAAAAATTTCATTCCCGAAAGAAAATTCCCGATTTCGAGTTAGATCTCCAATACTGGCAACATTGGTCAATATGATTTCGATGATATTTTTTTTTTGACCTTAGTCTAATAGATTTTTTTTATTATACCCTCCACCATAGGATGGGGGTATATTAACTTTGTCATTCCGTTTGTAACACATCGAAATATTGCTCTTAGACCCCATAAAGTATATATATTCTGGGTCGTGGTGAAATTCTGAGTCGATCTGAGCATGTCCGTCCGTCCGTCCGTCTGTTGAAATCACGCTAACTTCCGAACGAAACAAGCTATCGACTTGAAACTTGGCACAAGTAGTTGTTGTTGATGTAGGTCGGATGGTATTGCAAATGGGCCATATCGGTCCACTTTTACGTATAGCCCCCATATAAATGGACCCCCAAATTTGGCTTCCGATTGCTCTAAGAGAACCAAATTTCATCCGATGAAATTTGGTACTTGGTGTTAGTATATGGTCTCTAACAACCGTGCAAAAAATGGTCCACATCGGTCCATAATTATATATAGCCCCCATATAAACCGATCCCCCGATTTGGCTTGCGGAGCCTCTAAGAGAACCAAATTTCATCCGATCCGGCTGAAATTTGGTACATGGTGTTAGTATATGGTCTCTAACAACCATGCAAAAATTGGTCCACATCGGTCCATAATTATATATAGCCCCCATATACACCGATCCCCCCATTTGGCTTGCGGAGCCTCTAAGAGAACCAAATTTCATCCGATCCGGCTGAAATTTGGTACATGGTGTTAGTATATGGTCTCTAACGATCATGGAAAAGTTGGTCCACATCGGTCCATAATTATATATAGCCCCCATATAAGCCGATCCCCAGATTTGCCCTCCGGAGCCTCTTGGAGGAGCAAAATTCATCCGATCCGGTTGAAATTTGGAACATGGTGTTAGAATGTGGTCTCTAACAAACACGCAAGAATTGGTCCATATCGGTCCATAATTATATATAGCCCCCATATAAACCGTTCCACAGATTTAATCTCCGGAGGAGCAAAATTCATCCGATCCGGTTGAAATTTGCAACGTGGTGTTAGTATAAGGACGCTAATAACCATGCCAAAAGTGGTCCATATCGGTCTATAGTTGTATATAGCCGATCACCAATCACACAAAAATTGGTCCATATCGGTTCATAATCATGGTTGCCACTCGAGCCAAAAATAATCTACCAAAAATTTTATTTTTTATATAAAATTTTGTCAAAATTTTATTTCTATAGAAAAAAATTTCCAAGTTTTATTTCTATAGAAATTTTTTTCCAAATTTTACTTCTATAGAAAATGTCAAAATTGTATTTCTATAGAAACTTTAAACTTATTTATATACGTTTTTAATCGGCCTTTTTTAGTTTAATATATACCACGTATGGACTATGTGGTATATATTACGGTGTTAGGAAGTTTAGGATACCATCGGCAAGTGTTACCGCAAACCAAATATTTCGATTGTGGATGACATTCTTCAGTAGAAGTTTCTACGCAATCCATGGTGGAGGGTACATAAGATTCGGCCTGGCCGAACTTACGGCCGTATATACTTGTTTTTTTTTTTTTTGAGTTAGAGATGAGAGATTTGATATTAAACCCCGGTTAAATATAAGAACAAAACGCCTTCATTGACATATTTAATGACTTTTGGTCAAGGGGGGAACAAAACTTTGTATCAGATAAATGCGTTTTCTAACCCATCAAAAAAAGCGTCGCCAAAAAAGTAGTGCACATGTTCGTTTTGGATCCGGAAGTGGTGCAAAATTGACGCAGAAGCGATGAATTTAACATGGGCTTGTCATACGACGGATGTTCACCATTTCAACAGCCGTTGCACTGAATTTGCATCACTTCTTAAGGTGTTATGTGAATGAATGTTAGGTTGGTTATTTTGATGAAATTTTGTGGGCAATTCAAATTATATTTCCTCGTATACTACACACAAAAAAAAATTTTTGATTTCAATCACGAAAATCGCGGATTCAATCATTTTTTTAATTGAAATGTCTTCAATCACGAAAACGATAGTATCAATCACCCATTTTGATTGAAAACCAACACGATTTTTAATTAAAAATTTAATTGACTTTTGTCACTGAATCAATTAATTGTGTGATTGAATCAATTAAAAACGTGATTGATTTTTAACATAAAATTCGATCACAGTTTTAATTGAATCAATTAAAATTTTAATTAATTTCGCGACAAAAATCAATCAACTATTTGATTCATTCAATTAAATAATTAATTGAAATTGGTTATACATTTCGATCAACAAATTTATATATTGCGACCCCAAAATCGTATTTAGTTTTATTTGAAATAAAAGAAAATGTGTGTTTCTCATAAAACATATTTAATATTTTATTATTTTTTGAATTATGCAATAGACAAATAAATTTGGTTCTTGTCATTTGTGTTTTGTTCTAACATAACTTACAAATACATTTACTATCAATAACAACTATAGGGTGAAAAAATAAATTATATAAATCACTATCTTCCTTATAATAGCATATTCCTTCTAATATGTACATGCGTCTAGATTTCCAATAAATCAGCAGCCTGTAAGCTAAATTAGTTTTTCTGAAAGTAAACAGAATAATTTGAATTTAATTTTGTTCAATTAAAAGTTAATTTTGTTAAACATTACCTGCATATAATATCAAGTTCAATTCTTAGTTCCAGGTTGCAGATTTATAATCTTCTTTTGCAGTGGTAGTCTTTTAGCATAAAAAGGTGTATTAAGGAGCTCGGTAATTTAATTTTAGTAACAATTCCTTTCCAAAATTTCCACACATTGAAATCGTCTATTAAAATTGGAACCACTCAAAGACAAAAATAATGGGAAAGCAATGTAATATTTGGTATTATATTGATGATACTTTGCAAATTCTGGAAATAGGAAAAATATAAATGGAAAATACATATTTTTATTATTTTCGGATATTTTTCATTTTTTTAAATCCAAAAGAAAGAACTTTTTTACCATTACATAATTCAGCTCATTAGTTTACATATCAGATATACTGCTCTCTATTTGGGTTCAAACTGAAAAAGGCAGGTAAAACAAAAATGCAATTTAATGCCAACGCCACTTCGCAACTTCAAGGTGAATCTTCCAACAAACCCATACCGCTCTTGGTTTTAAGAACTAGGAGTGAAAAAAATTTATAATTTTAAGAGATTAATACGGTACCCACTTTTTTATTGCAAACATATTCTTATATATTATAATTGATAAAATGAGGGATTTGATTGGATTGATTGGTAAAATTCACGAAATAAAATTGGTCACTAAAAGAAATGAATAAAAAAATATATTATTTTAGTCCGTTTAATGTAAACAGGCTTCAATGGAAAACGGTATTCACATTTCACAACTTCTTACCAATAAACGTAGATTGTTTTCCATTTCTACAATACCACAAAACACAAACAAAGGTAATTTCAAATGCATTTTCTCATATATTTTTTTCAAACCTTTACCACGTGGCCGTTTGTTGTTGCACACTTTATTTATTTCAACCCTTTGCTATGATTTGTTGTTGCGTTCAAAATATTTATGCACACATTTTGAATGCAGCAGACAGAATGTCGCCAATCATGTTTTTCAATTTACGCGAAAAACAAAAACCCAACCGTTCGTTACGAGTTACTTCCACACACTGATCTCTCCATCATACATTGTTGAATAAATACCCATTCTCTTGTTCTCTTTTCGCTCTTTCCATTGCTCAAAATTATTCAATTTCAATCACAAAGGTGATTGGATCAATCACATGTGTAATTGGAAACGGGACAATTTTCAATCACGTTTGTAATTCAAAATTATTTCCGAATTGATTAACAAATTGATTGAATCAATTAATATTTTAATTGGAAACGTAACAAATATCAATCATTTTTTTAATTGGTTTTTATTCGGATTTTATTAAATAATTAATTGAATCAATTAACATATTAATTGAATCCGTTTCCCAATTCAGTTAAGTGTTTAATTGAAAAAATTTTGGTGATAATTTTTTGTGTGTACGTTTAAAAAAAATTGTGAATACGTTCTTGTCAGCAACAGCTGTATGCGAAAACAAATATTTTTATTTTTTACTTCAAATAATTACTTAAAAATTTTAAATGCTTTCTACACAATTTTGCTAATTTGGGAAACGTGCAATAAAAATGAATTTAATATCTTGTTGATATCTTTATCGTCAAGAATTAATTTTCTCATCGGACCAAACAAATCCCAGAAAATCTCTCAGCAAAGTGAAATCTAAGAACCGTTGACATGCACTCCATTTCCATCATGCAGCCACTGTTGACAGGGGGTGGTTAGAGTTTTATACAAAAGTCCTTTCTGTGTGCTTTCTATGCTCCCAAGAAAAATCCAAAGCATACCCAAGGCTACGATTCCATCATGGTATTTGGTTAACATTTCCAAGTGTTTATTTGTTTACAAAAGATCCAGCGACTCTATGACTGGATTATCTGTAATGGACTGTAGAGCCCTATCATCAACATTGCCACAGCACAGAAAAGGAGTAAGGCTATGAAAAAAAAAAAATAACAAAACCCTTCCCTTTGGCCAGACTATTTGAGGAGGGGTGTTTGGTTCATAAAGCTTTTATGTTAATCGAGAAGGCGAAAGATGACTCAATGCAAGACGATAAAAGCAAATGCTGGTGCTATATCCATAAGCGAGTAAATGGATGCTTTGGTTTATTTAAGTGAGCAAATACACGCTGCACATTTCCTTCTATAAGGGAATAGAAATTTTCCATCTTTGACTAACATAGATTGCGGCGTGTGTATGTGTGTATAGGTCTTTATATTTATGTGCATTGGAAACAATTTATCCACAAACTTGTCCGCAGGATATTTAATAAAGCAACTGATTTATCTTCTTCTGTATTTGTCCACGAATAAAAAGGAATTTGCTACCACAAAAAAGCTGCAGTGGTTGCGATGGCTGCTCATCGCATCATGCCCGCCATTCACCAGCAATTGCAATATATGAAAATTGTAAAGAGATATAGGAAAATCAAAAGCATCTGGGATCTAACCATCAACCGATGAAGTGAAGTGCTTTCTCCTCATACTCACACAAGTGGTTCTCGGAGAGTAGTTGAGGACCGGGGTGAGGCTAAATAAGCTGTTAGACACTGGTCCAGCTGTTGTTTTTGTATTCATGTTGCTATTTGCTTTTCTTAAAAACGCAAATGCAAAATGTAAAAACTTTGTAAACATGGTTCGCCAAAGTTGTTGCCAACATCGAGTAAATACAAATAAAAATACTAAGAATGAATGAAAAAAAAGAAAGAAAAACGAAGATTGTTTGTCCCCTCATTCAATCGTCCATTTGTTTTCACAATTTTATTTTGCCAACATTTCATCCTACAGAGAAAGAAAAATAATGTGACAATAAAGAAATCGGAGTTTAATGGGAAAATAGTCCATAGAAAAAATGGTTTTAATCACGAAAGTATTTCATTAAATTAATATTTAATTCAAATTGCTTTGGAATTCATTAAAGTGAAACGTCTCAAACTTGGACAGCTTTAAAATGGACGTTGGCTACACACACAGAATATTTCATTAAAATTGAGCCAACGAAATTTTTTTCATTGATATAATGAAACATTTTCATTAATATAATGAAAATATTCGTTAATAGTACGAAATTAACAGAAAATTCGTCACAATAACGAACATTAATGTTGTAGTAACGAATTTGTTTTATTGGCTCACTTTTAATGACACAAACTATTAGTGTAGTTAGTCACCTTTCACAAGTGGACACCTCCCATATATGGACACAATTTAGGCTACCCTGAGTGTCCACTAGATAGGGTCACGAAAAAAAGTTGATGCGGTCACCCCCCAGTTTTGTAGCATATTTGAAGACAATTTCTGAACACCAAAACTTTTTTCCGTGCACCCTACGACCCCCCGCAATACAATTTATTGTGCAGTGTCGTCATTTGAAGTCCGATCGAAAAGAAACGCATATCGTTGTTCGTGGTTGATCAGGGGCTATATTTCGTGCATTGGTCATTTTTGACTCCCACGACAAATTTGATTTTTAATTTTTTTATATCGCTTCGTATACCACCATGATGCCCATTTCTGATAACCATTATAAAGATCTTAACAAAATATGAAACTTTTACTTTTGAAGTATTTACTTATATTCATAAACAAAAAAAAAAGATACAGAGATTTTAAAAAGTCAATAGTCAAAAAGTCAAATCTCTCAATGAGATGGCTGAGCAGCACAATATTCACCTAATATGGGTACCTGGCCATAGGAACATACCGGGGAACTGCGAAGCAGATGAGTTAGCAAAACTAGGGACTAGGGAGCCACCGTGGTGCATTGGTTAGCATGCCCGCCTTGCATATACAAGGTCGTGGGTTCGATTCCTGCTTCGACCGAACACCAAAAAGTTTTTCAGCGGTGGATTATCTCACCTCAGTAATGCTGGTGACATTTCTGAGGGTTTCAAAGCTTCTCTAAGTGGTTTCACTGCAATGTGGAACGCCGTTCGGACTCGGCTATAAAAAGGAGGTCCCTTGTCATTGAGCTTAACATGGAATCGGGCAGCACTGAGTGATAAGAGAGAAGTTTACCAATGTGGTATCACAATGGACTGAATAGTCTAAGTGAGCCTGATACATCGGGCTGCCACCTAACCTAACGTAACGAATTCCCCAATTTGCTTTCAGTCCCTGTTTCCCAGGTTAACTTTTTGCTTAGTAATGGAAGGACAGCGACAAAGGAGAGTTTCAAACTCTCATGATCCTCAAAACATGCATCTCTGCACTAAAAAAAAAAAATATTTGCGTGATATTAAAGATTACGCAACCTAAATTTTAGGATGTGAAATTTACAAAATATTAAGGACAAATTTCTTTAAAATAAAGAAATTTTAATTAAAATAAAGTTAATAATCTTTGCTTCAAAATTTTTTCCGTTAAAGTCACATCTCTTTGAACTAAGGGTAATTTTTCTTTAAAGTAAAGAAACGCATTTTTGGTTTAAAGAAATTGTCCTTAAATTAACTGAAATATTGAAACTTTAGATATAAGATAAAAACGGTTCAAATATAGGCTAAAACTTAGCGTCTTTGGTTTAAAGTTTTTTTTTTTTTGAAAAAAGAAAACATTTTTTACTTTGAAGTATCCGTTATAATTTTGATTTTTAAACTGGCATTTGTTTGTACTTTTATTAATAAACCGCGAAAAGAGAATGAAAATTTGATAAATGGGATCTGTATCCCAATTTTAATTTTATTTACCCTAGATTTAAAGCCAGATAGGACGCTAAAAAATTTCTTTATTTTAAAAAAACCGCATCTTTGGGTCGGAATCAATACCAAAATTCTTAAGGGAAGGTCAAAATCTTTGGTTCCAAGTAAAGTTTTTTTGAGAGTGCATGCACTATCCACTGATACTCCTATTCCGCATAGATGTGTTCTCAATTTTAGGTTCCCGGTCATTATTCCAACTGCCCTTCTGATTGTTATCCTATTCTCCTTGAGTAGTTCTCCAGTTAACCCATAGTTGTTTCGTGGCCTTTCCGATTGTTGCATGGGTCCACATCTATTTATGTTTCTCCCGTGCCCATTTATCTAATCTGTTAAGGCCTAAAAGTATGCAAAAAAAAAAAATTAAAATGCAAACGTGGTTACTTCTTTGAATTGTCAATTTCCTGGAGTAATTTTCAATGATATGAAGACAAATTGATTGTTAGGATAATTCAGATCGAATTCGAAAAAGATGTTTTGCCTCATTTTTTTTTAAATTGCTGTACCACCCTTTACTGCGCGTTGCTGTAACGATGGATTAATATTGTCTCCCGATTTCAATTTTTAAGTGTTAAAAGGCAGAAATGAATGACTAATTTATCTAGAATAAGGAATTACTTGTGTTTTTAGAACCTTTCAGAGAATTGGTTTACTTTGGCTCCTTTAGCTTCGTTTAAAATTTAAGTTAGTTGGTGCAGCTGTTTAATGATTAACCCCCATATTCATAAAAGTTTACATAAACTTTAAACCTATATTACCATACAAATTCCTCCGATAAACCTACAGTAAATTATTATGAATATAGGCATAAGTATCGGGCAGGATAGCTCTGACAGATGTGTTTTAGGGAAATAAAAGTCAAAAGTCGACTAATCTTCTTTTGTCCCAAAAAATTGGTCTGGAATTATGGCAAATTTTCCTTATAATAAAGGAAACATTTTTATGAGTTTTTTGAAATATTTTTTAAATTAAACGAAATATAATCTTTGGATTTAAATAGGTTTAAAATATAAGCTAAGATTCATTTTGAGAATTTGGATCATTTGCAAATTTAAAAAAAAAAATTATAATTTGGATTTTTGAATTGATAATTATTTTATAGTTTTGTTAATATATCACAAAAAAGAGTAAAAAAAATCGATCAATGAGATCTGTATCCTAATTTCAATATTTCAACGAGCCCAGTTTTCAAGATATCAGCCTAATAAATGTCGTTATTTTAAATAAGCGGTATCTTTGGTTCGGAATCAATTTAAAATCCTAAGTCTAAGGTCAACATGATGGGATTCAACTTTTGATGTTGGTCCAAATCGATAAATCGACTACAATGACACATTTCGTTTTTTTTTATAAAGTGGCTTCTTTTTGTGCCTTCGTGTATTGTCTCCTTACCATACAAGGTCCCTATATTCTTCAACTTATTTTCTTAAACAATTTTCTTTCAGTGTCCTTGTGAATTTCAGAAATATAAAATACAGCTAGCCTTTGCAAAGCTAGAAATGTTTTTCGTACACAGCTTTGTAACAACACTACTGTTGCTGCTTAACAAACATTCGCAGGATGCCAGTCCATGGACAAGAGTACAAGTTGATGTTGTGGATCCTTAAGATTGTAACGAATTTTTCTCTTTTTTGCTATTTCCCAACATATTCGTTCTTATTTATCTCTGTTTGCTGTTCTATAAGAAATTATTTGCTTTAGCTTTGGTTGCTGGTACTTTCCGCAATTGTCCATTGGTTCAAGGGGCATGACTTCATTTCAATATCTTGATTCGTTCTTTCGTCCTCTTGTTTTTAATTTATCCAAGCAAATAGGGCAAATGCCTGTGGTATCGAGCGAAATGAAGATGATAACATTGTGAATAAAGCGTAAGTGAAGCTACTGATGATGACCACCCAACTCCTTGAAAACGGGGATCGCACACAAACACATACAAATATACTTAGATTTGGACTGATACATAAGTATATTTGGAAAATTCCAGTGAAGGGCTCCTAGAGGTCGGCTGGTCAAGTTGTATTCATAACGATATTTTTTACATTTATTTTATTGAAATAAGGTAGGAAAAAATCACAAAAAACGAGAGACGGGCTGTGTTTGATTTTGCTAATCATAATTTGGTTGTAAACAAAACTGTATGTTGATGAGGATTGAAATTGACCATGAAAATATTATTTTAAGAGATCCCAGCTTTTTTGGGATTTTTGTTTGCAATGCCAGTGAATGCATTTCTATGTAGCATTCTTTGACAAATGCCTATAGCAAAAAAAAAAAAAAAAACAAGTATATACGGCCGTAAGTTCGGCCAGGCCGAAGCTTATGTACCCTCCACCATGGATTGCGTAGAAACTTCTACTGAAGCCGATGGCAAGGTATCTTAAAACTTCCTAACACCGTAATATATACCACATAGTCCATACGTGGTATATCTTAAACTAAAAAAGGCCGATTAAATACGTATATAATTAAGTTTAAAGTTTCTATAGAAATAAAATTTTGACAACATTTTCTATAGAAGTAAAATTTTGACAAAATTTTCTATAGAAATAAAATTTGGAAAAAAATTTCTACAGAAATAAAATTTTGACAAAATTTTCTATAGAAATAAAATTTTGTCAAAATTTTCTATAGAAATAAAATTTTGACAAAATTTTCTATAGAAATAAAATGTTTACAAAATTTTCTATAGAAATAACATTTTGACAATGTTTTCTATCAAAATTAAATTTTGGTAGATTATTTTTGGCTCGAGTGGCAACCATGATATGAACCGATATGGACCAATTTTTGTGTGATTGGGGATCGGCTATATATAGCTACAGACCGATATGGACCAATTTTGGCATGGTTATTAGCGGCCTTATACTAACACCACGTTGCAAATTTCAACCGGATCGGATGAATTTTGCTCCTCCAAGAGGCTCCGGAGATCAAATCTGGGGAACGGTTTATATGGGGGCTATATATCATTATGGACCGATATGGATGAATTCTTGCGTGTTTGTTAGAGACCACATTCTAACACCATGTTCTAAATTTCAGCCGGATCGGATGAAATTTGCTTCTCTTAGAGCAATCGCAAGCCAAATTTGGGGGTCAGTTTATATGGGGGCTATAAGTAAAATTGGGCCGATATAGATCAAATTTTGCATGGTAGTTAGAGACCATATGCTAACACCATGTGCCAAATTTCAGCCGGATCGGATGAAATTTGCTTCTTTTAGAGCAATCACAAGCCAAATTTGGGGGTCCGTTTATATGGGGGCTATACGTAAAAGTGGACCGATATGAACCAATTTTTGCATGGTTGTTAGAGACCATATTCTAACACCATGTACCAAATTTCAGCCCGATTGGATGAAATTTGCTTCTTTTAGAGCAATCGCAAGCCAAATTTTGGGGGTCCGTTTATATGGGGGCTACACGTAATTGTGGGCCGATATGGACCAATTTTTGCATGGATGTTTGAGGCCATATACTAACACCATGTACCAAATTTCAGCCGAATTGGATGAAATTTGCTTCTTTTAGAGCAATCGCAAGCCAAATTTGGGGGGTCTGTTTATATGGGGGCTATACGTAAACGTGGACCCATATATGGACCAATTTTTGCATGGTTGTTGGAGACCATATACTAACACCATGTACCAAATTTCAGCCGGATCTTATGAAATTTGCTTCTTTTAGAGCAATCACAAACCAAATTTGGGGGTCCGTTTATATGGGGGCTATACGTAAAAGTGGACCGATGTGGCCCATTTGCAATACCATCCGACCTACATCAATAACAACTACTTGTGCCGAGTTTCAAGTCGATAACTTGTTTCGTTCGGAAGTTAGCGTGATTTCAACAGACGGACGGACATGCTTAGATCGACTCAGAATTTCACCACGACCCAGAATATATATACACGCAAAAAAATAATTCTTTCCTCCCGAACGAAAGAACGTTTTATATGGGGGCTATATATAATTATGCACCGATATGGACCAATTCTGGCACGGTTGTTAAATATCATATACTAACACCATGTACCAAATTTCAGCCGGATCGGATGAAATTTGCTTCTCTTAGAGGCTCCGCAAGCCAAATCGGGGGATCAGTTTATATGGGGGCTATATATAATTATAGACCAATATGGACCAATTTTGGCATAGTTGTTAGAGGCCATATACTAACACCATGTACCAAATTTCAGCCGGATCGGACGAAACTTTCTTCTCTTAGAGGCTCCGCAATCCAAATCTGGGGATCGGTTTATATGGGGGCTATATATAATTATGGACCGATTTGGACCAATTTTTGCATAGTTGTTAGAGACCATATACTAACACCATGTACCAAATTTACGCCGGATCGAATGAAATTTGCTTTTCTTAGAGGCTCCTAAAGCAAAATCGGGGGATCGGTTTATATGGGGGCTATATATAATTATGGACCGATGCGGACCAATTTCTGCATGGTTGTTAGACACCATATACCAACACCATGTACCAAATTTCAGCCGGATCGGATGAAATTTGTTTCTCCTAGAGGGTCTGCAAGCCAAATTTGGGGGTCCGTTTATATGGGGGACCGATATGGCCCATTTGCAATACCATCCGACCTACATCAATAACAACTACTTGTGCCTAGTTTCAAGTCAATAGCTTGTTTCGTTCGGAAGTTAGCGTGATTTCAACAGACGGACGGACGGACCGACATGCTCAGATCGACTCAGAATTTCACCACGACCCAGAATATATATGGGGTCTTAGAGCAATATTTCGATGTGTTACAAACGGAATGACAAAGTTAATATACCCCCATCCTATGGTGGAGGGTATAAAAAAAAAAAAAAAAAAAACAAGATAAAAAACCAAATGCCTATGGCAAAATAAAATGCTGTAACATTTTAACAAATAAAAAATTTTCGTTTTTTTTTATAATTTTTAATACATTTCAAAGCTTGTCCGGAACGTTTCCTCTCAAATACTTTCAAAAATTCAGAATTTTTCCAGAAGGGATTTGGTAGTTTCTTCGACAAAATTGTTAAAATTTTTTACCATTTTATTAACTCTTACTGTGTTTTTAAAGTAATTACTTACATTTAAATTTATTTGCCCGTGAATGACTTTGTTCGTATATCTCCAAATTAAAATGAAATATTCCAACTTTATTCTAATTTAATAATTTAAAACCCAGATTCGATTCAAGTTCGATTGTTTCACTAAAAAGATTTTATTTCAAATCAATACAAAAATCCTCAAATTAAACTTTGAAACAAAGTCCAATTTTATTATTACTGAAAATAAGTAAAGATTTGCTGGTTATTTAAATTTTTTTTCTGATTATTTAAATTTTCAGAGAAGCACTAGAAATTCAATAATTTCCCCAATTTTTTTGGTATCTTTTCAACGTCTTTCATATTGCATCTTTTCATGAATATTAAATTTATATCTTAAGCTTAATGTTATCTGTTTTTTGTTTATGTGGAAAATTTATTAACAAATTTACACAATCTTTTAAAGCAATTTCGACTAAGTGGTTCTCTCATAAAAGCATAAATCTAAACATAGCTAATAAATGGCTTAGGATCTCGTTTTTGCCGCATTTTCATTGCTCTTTTTGCGGCCTTCATTCAACATCAATGAATATCTTTGGCTCAGTGAAAACTGCCGTAATTGGTAACATTAAAAATTTTCCAATTCATTACATATCTCTGACATTTAGTCTCCTACTCACTTGTAGATATAGAGACAACGAGAAATTGTGAAAGAAGCTACACGGTCGAAAAAGACTGTTTTTCATATGCTTGGGTGTAAAAATTATATGTTTGGAACTCAAATTTTTTAACACATAATTTTTGAGTGCAAGGATATCATGTTCATAAACTAACATAACATGTTTGGGACATATATTTTAATATGTTAGAACATATTATGTATGGGACATAAAGTGCTTGTAAATATAATATGCTTGGATGCAAACATATATTAATTTAGAAATAGCCTATAAACATATATGTGTTTAGAAAGAGATACCTAGAGAGTATGCTGCAAGTAAAAGAATGGAAGTAACCTATTGGCGCCTTAAAAATATATATGGTTAGGTTAGATTAGGTGGCAGCCCGATGTATCAGGCTCACTTAGACTATTCAGTCCATTGTGCTACCACATTGGTGAACTTCTCTCTTATGCTCAATGACAAGGGACCTCCTTTTTATAGCCGAGTCCGAACTAGAGGTGTGCACGTGACACGAAATTGTCGTGACTTACGAACATTTTCGTGATTCGTGCGTGAGTCGTGAGTCACGCTCATGACAACAGCGTGAGTGTGCGTGAGTGTGATTAACAAACCAAAATGTGCGTGAGTCACGAATATAATATATTCGTGAGTGTGAGTAACGAATTACACTCACGAAAATATTTCTATTCACCAACATAAAACGCTTAAGAGTTAAATTCAATTACAATTTTAGTGACACCTGTGATGTTAAGAGTTTAATAACACTCTCGATTTTAATAATGCTCATGTTTTCAGACACTTCGGTAAGGTAAATTAATCATAAAATTATTCGTGAGTCACGATATTTTTCATGAGTCACGACGTTTTCGTGCGTGAATGTGCGTGAGAAAAAATTTTCTTTTCGTGAGTGTGCGTGAGCATGAGTCCTCCCAAAAAATATCGTGCGTGAGTGTGCGGGAGTATGATTTTTCAGTCGTGAGTGTGCGTGAGCGTGAGTAAACTATTACTCACGTGCACACCTCTAGTCCGAACGGCGTTCCACATTGCAGTGAAACCACTTAGAGAAGCTTTGAAACCCTCAGAAATGTCACCAGCATTACTGAGGTGGGATAATCCACCGCTGAAAAACTTTTTGGTGTTCGGTTGAAGTTGGAATCGAACCCACGACCTTGTGTATGCAAGGCGGGCATGCTAACCATTGCACCACGATGGCACCTGGTACCCCAGATGGGGTATATAAAAATATATATACACAAAGAAAATTTCATTAAAATTTTTTACTACCAGTATACACCCTAAGGTGAAACATAATATGTTTGAACAATACAAACAATATTTTGTTTGGATCAATCCTGAAAATATATATGCTTGAAGCAAAATGTGTTTGGGGTATATGTTAGAGAAGAGATTTTTTTGAGGGTGTATAAAGGCGGAGAGACACTGAAAATTGCTTTTTATAATTCATCTTCATCGTTTGGTGCTTCTTTTTTTTGGTTCAAGGAGAGGGGTTATATTTCGGTGGTCATTCATCTTTTTGGCTAAAAATAATTTTTTTTTCGGCTGCCTTGCCATGGCCTTGACTGGGGCCTCTACCCCTCCAAGCATAAGAAAAGAAATCTTTTCTTGAAATTCACATCATGTCTCAACATCGGATGATGATTTCTATGCCAGCCGCATGGCTTATTGCATTGTTGACTATGGCCAAAACAGCCAAGAAAATGTGTAATAATTCATTTTCATTTCTTTTGGCTTTCCTAGTATGAATTATTGTTATTGGGCTTTGTTGGTTTGTGTCACTGTGGCAATTGTATTGGTGATGCGGTTTGTGGCAATTTTATTGTCTTGTATCCTTTCCGCCATCCAATCAGACAACAAACCAAAGGCATCATTCAAGCACCAGTTCTTGATTGTGGCTTTCCGTTTTCTGGGTAGGATTTTAATATAAATCTCTTTTTCGCAATAATCATTCAGATTCATTAGGGGTACATGGATACCAAAGAGCAAAATGGAAAATGTGAATTGAATACCTATTGCTATGGAACAAAATGGTGTTTGTTTTCGGTATAATTTCTTTTTCAATTTTCTACGAGGGATTAAGAACTGATTAATTCTTTTTATTGCGTTTTTCCATGTAATTTACATTGTTCTTTTTGAAAAAACGCTGTATTTTATTGCTTTGTATTGTTGATTGTGAATATTGGTTCAGTGTCATCTGCGGGGAATTGTTTTCCTATGTGAAATTGAGGTCAAGCTTAAAATTAAATTTTTTAATTGAGGTAGACTCGCAATGAGTATAGGTCTGAGTCTCTATTTAGCTATAGTCCAATAATTGATTTAGCCATTCTGAAAAACTGAAAATGAAAAGCATAATGAACATTTAAAATTGTAAAACAGATTATATCTTTGAAGGTTAAGATTTCTTTGTAGTTACCAAACAATTTTTTTTTTTGCAAAGGTAAATGGGGCTTACAAAATTGAATTATTTTATTTGTTTGTATAGAGAAGACATAATAGATTCCTATACTGGATTTGATGTTCAATGCAAGTGATTTTTTTACACAAGAAATGGATGGTAACATGGTTTTAGGTTATAGGCTAAAGATAATGACAGATTATGAAGCCTATATTTTAGGAGGCTCAATTTTCGTAATACTAAAGAAAATTTTCTTTAAAGTAAAGACATTTTATTAAAAGATAGTTTAAAATCCGTGCTTAAAATTTTTTCATTAACTTTTGGAAATTTTGAAATTTGTCTGCGTATTAAGGCAAATTTTCCTTACAATAAATGAATATAAAGTATCCTAAAATACGTTTTCTTCCTTCCTGACGAAATAGGTCAGAAAAATGGAAGATGCGTTCTCTTTCATCCCGTCCTATTGCCCGACCGTGTCACAGAAAATGGCAGGAATTTTCTATAATGGCCTTAAATTTTGTTTTGCATTGTCATTAGCTTAAAGCTCTTACTCTTATCTTGATCATATCAATTTAGTTTGATCGCAGACGGGAGCCGAAGACAAACGCCATTTCCGTAAACCATCATATTTGCCATATTTGATTCTGTAAATATCCAAATATTGTGAAGGAAAAACATCCGTAATAATTTTGTGCCACGAGACACTTTATGATCGCTTCTTGTGCAGTTTTTCCCGTGACACGTAGGGAAGGAATTTCGTTACTTCAAACATGTTTTAAGAGCATAATATTATTATTGGACGGGGAACATGTAACATGTTTTTCACAAGCTTGTAATTTTCGAGAATATTATGTATGTATATGATATCTGTAAGGATGCTTCTAATCCAAAAAAAAATATATTAATGTCTTCGAATTCGCAGCACTTCGATCGGCAAGCAATCAAGTTTACAGATTTTCTATAGAAATTAAATTTTGACAAAATTTTCTATAGAAATTAAATTTTGACAAAATTTTCTAAAAAAAAAATTCTATAAAAAAATTGACAAACATTTCTTTAGAAATAAAAAATTGACTAAATATTCTTTAGAAAAAAAATTTATCAAAATTTCTTTTGAAATAAAATTTGGCAAAATTTTCTAGACAAATAAAATTTTAGAAACAAAATAAATATAGAAATAAATTTTTGACATCGCAATAAAATTTTGACAAACTTCAAAAAAAAAAAGATTTTCTATAGAAATAAAATTTTGACAAAATTTTCCAAAAAAAAAAAATAAAACCTTGACAAAAATTTCTATAAAAATAAAATGTTGACAAAAAATTCTATAAAAATAAAATTTTGACAAAATTTTCTATAAAAATAAAATTTTGACAAAAATTTCTATAGAAATAAAAAATTGACTAAATATTCTTTAGAAATAAAATTTTTAACAAAATTTCTATAGAAATAAAATTCGACTAAATTTTCTAGACAAATAAAATTTTGGAAACAAAATAAATATAGAAATAAATTTTCGACAAAATTTTCTATCGCAATAAAATTTTGACAAACTTAAAAAAAAGATTTTCTTAAAAAAAAAAAAAGAATTTCTAAAGAAATAAAATTTTGACAAAAATCTCTATAAAAATAAAAATTTGACAAAAATTTCTATAAAAATAAAATGTTGACAAAAATTTCTATAGAAATAAAAAATTGACTAGTATTCTTTAGAAATAAAATTTTTAACAAAATTTCTATAGAAATAAAATTCGACTAAATTTTCTAGACAAATAAAATTTTAGAAACAAAGTAAATATAGAAATAAATTTTCGACAAAATTTTCTATCGAAATAAAATTTTGACAAACTTCAAAAAAAGATTTTCTAAAAAAAAAATTTCGAAAAAACAAAACTTTGACAAAAATTTCTATAAAAATTAAATTTTAACAAAAATTTCAATAAAAAAAATTTTGACAAAAATTGCTATAGAAATAAAAAATTGACTAAATATTCTTTAGAAATAAAATTTTTATCAAAATTTCTATAGATATCTAATTTTACAATTATTAATCGAGCTTTATGGACAGATTTAGATTAAGGAACATGATTAATAGAGTCATTGAAAAGAAAACGCCAGATACAAATCTATACACGCCTGGACTGTACATGTTTCGATTCGGGCGAATGAATCTTTCCACAGTCTTTAGTATAGATCTGGCTGGGAGAGATAACTCAATTTTGGGCTCTTTATGCTAACTCCTTATGGAGAAATTTTATATCGAAATAAAATTTTGACAAACTTCAAAAAAAGATTTTCTATAGAAAAATTTTCTAAAAAGACAAAACTTTGACAAATATTTCTATAAAAATAAAATTTTGACAAAAATTTCTATAAAAATATGACAAAAAATTGATATAAAAATAAAATTTTGACAAAATTTTCTATAGAAATAAAAAAATTTACTAAATATTGTTTAGAAATAAAATTTTTAACAAAATTTCTATAGAAATAAAATTTGACTAAATTTTCTAGACAAATAAAATTTTAGAAACAAAGTTAATAAAAAAATAAATTTTGACAAACTTAAAAAAACGATTTTCTACAGAAAAAAAAAATTGACAAAATATTCTAAAAAGACAAAACTTTGACAAAAATGTCTATAAAAATAAAATTTTGACAAAAATTTCTATAAAAAGAAATTTTTGACAAAAATTTCTATAGAAATAAAAAATTGGCTAAATATTCTTTAGAAATAAAATGTTCACAAGATTTCTATAGAAATGAAATTTGACAAAATTTTCTAGACAAATAAAATTTTTGAAACAAACTAAATGTAGAAAAAAATTTTCGACAAAATTTTTTATCGAAATAAAATTTTGACAAACTTCAAAAAAAGATTTTCTATAGAAAAATTTCTATAAAAATAAAATTTTGACAAAAATTTCTATAAAAATAAAATTGTGACTAAATATTCTAAATAACATTTTTAACAAAATTTTCATAGAAATAAAGTTTGAATAAATTTTCTAGACAAATAAAATTTTAGAAACAAAATAAATATAGAAATAAATTTTTGACAATATTTAATATGTTGTTTTTATACCCTCCACCATAGGATGGGGGTATATTATTATACCCTCCACCATAGGATGGGGGTATATTAACTTTGTCATTCCGTTTGTAACACATCGAAATATTGCTCTAAGACCCCATAAAGTATATATATTCTGGGTCGTGGTGAAATTCTGAGTCCATCTAAGCATGTCCGTCCGTCCGTCCGTCTGTCCGTCTGTCCGGCTGTCCGTCCGTCTGTGGAAATCACGCTAACTTCCGAACGAAACTAGCTATCGACTTGAAACTTGGCACAAGTAGTTGTTATTGATGTAAGTCGGATGGTATTGAAAATGGGCCATATCGGCCCACGTTTACGTATAGCCCCCATATAAACCGATCCCCAAATTTGGCTTGCGGAGCCTTCCAGAGCAGCAAAATTCATCCGATCCGGTTGAAATTTGGTACGTGGTCTAAGTATACGGTCTCTAACAACCATGCAAAAACTGGTCCATATCGGTCCATAATTATATATAGCTCCCATATAAACCGATCCCCAGATTTGACCTCCGGAGCCTCTTGGAGGGGCAAAATTTATCCGATCCGTTTGAAATTGGGTACCTGATGTTAGTATACGGTCTCTAACAAGCATGCCAAAATTGGTCCATATCGGTCCATAATTATATATAGCTCCCATATAAACCGATCCCCAGATTTGAACTCTGGAGCCTCTTGGATGAGCAAAATTCATCCCATCCAATTGAAATTTAGTACGTGGTGTTAGTATATGGTCTCTAACAACCATGCAAAAATTGGTCCATATCGGTCCATAATTATATTTAGCTCCCATATAAACCGATCCCCAGATTTGACCTCCGGAGCCTCTTGGAGGAGCAAAAGTCATCCGATGCGGTTGAAATTTGGTACATCTCGTTAGTATATGGCCTCTAACAGCCATGTAAAAATTGTCAAATTTTATTACTATAGAAAGTTTTGTCAAAATTTCATTTCTATAGAAAGTTTTGTAAAAAGTTTATTTCTATAGCAATGTTTGTCAACATTTTATTTCCATAGAAAATTTTGTCAACATTTTATTTCTATAGAAAATTTTGTAAAAAATTTATTTCTGTAGAAAATTTTGTCAACATTTTATTTCTATAGACAATTTTGTCAACATTTTATTTCTATAGAACATTTTGTCAACATTTTATTTCTATAGAAAATTTTGTCAACATTTTATTTCTATGGAAAATTTTGTCAAAATTTTATTGCTATAGAAAATTTTGTCAACATTTTACTTCCATAGAAAATTTTGTCAACATTTTATTTCTATAGAAAATTTTGTCAAGTTTATTTCTATAGAAAATGTTGTCAAAATTTTATTTCTATAGAAAATTTTGTCAAACTGAATTATATACGTATTTAATCGGCCTTTTTTTTTTGTTTAATATATACCCCTTATGGACTAACTTACAATTTAGAAGACAGTGTTAAAAAGTTTTACGATACCTTGCCATCGGCAAGTGTTATCGCAACCCAAGTAATTCGATTGTGGATGACAGCCTTTAGTAGAAGTTCCTACGCAATCCATGGTGGAGGGTACATAAGATTCGGCCTGGCCGAACTTACGGCCGTATATACTTGTTTTTTTTTCGTTTGGTAGGCGTTTGGTAAAATTTTCTCCAAATTGTGGTAGATTATTTTTTGGCTCGGGTGGAAACCGTTGTCATAGGTCGGTTGTCATCTTTCTAAGCATCCTATGCATTCATTTTGTATTAGTTCTTTACTTGTTTTGCTATTTCAGAATTTCGACTTTCATTAAAACAAAAGTAAAAGCTACAAAAATAACGGTTTTCTTGATTTGACTATTTTTATGTCTACAACCAAAGAAAAATCATTTTCCCCCGGAACGAAATTTTAGACAAAAAATCCCCTTTAATGTAAAGTATTTTGTGCATGACGAAATAAACTAGAATTTGTGACAAATGACACATCGATTGCATCCAATATTTTTTATTTGCTTTTACGAAAATATTTTAGCGCCAATTAAAATTTCCAACAATACTAGCAAATATTTAATGGCACACTTCACGCCAGCCCAGAAATAATATTTGAATAATATTCATTTGAATAATATATTTTTTAGAAATTTCCACTATTTTATTTGCCTTTTCTGTATTCTAAGTGTTTTAAGCTGACATCAAAACAGTATTGAACAATATTCTTTATATTTTATTCTTAATATTCTGTAAAACTTGTGTATTAGAATTAAGAATATTTAATTATTAATAATTAATTTTTTTAGTGTAACATATTTAGTGTATTGACGGTAGTATCGTCGAATATGTTATTTCTCCAAAACTTTAAAGATTTGTCGTCGTCGTAGGGCAACACCAGCTCATTTTTGTGTCATTCGCCTCTACAGCGATACTAAATATTAATATTTGTAATTAATTATTTAACTTAAACTAATAAAATTGTGTCGAGATAAAAAATATAGGAAAAATTCGTTTCTACATTAGTTGATTCCGCCGGACATTATTCCTTGGTCATCAGTTTGCAAAATTCTGCAGAAATAACATGCTCATGAATATCATACTATTGTGATTTTATTGTTACTATTTTTTTTACTATACATTCATTATAATACAAAAAGATTCATAATTATAAAAAAACTATACATTGATGCATACAACATTTTGGCATCATTTTTGCCTCATTAAACAAGAAAATCTATTAAATATAATAAAAAGTCATACACCAAAATATTTCTCATATTGCTATGCTTTTTGTTTGCTTCTTGAATTGCTTTCTGTTATATATTCTAATGATTACAAACAAGCAGAGAGAGAAAAGTATGTGCATATGTGTGGTATAGCCCCATGTTACCGCATCATTTGTACCAAAAAACAACACATCCCTTTATCCTTGTACACTGACTTTGATCCAAAAATACAGTAAGAGAGCTCTTGTTCTTTCCAAACATCGAGAGTGCTTTCTGCAGTAATATAAAATATTTCAAGTTTTGTGTTATTGACCATTGAACTCCCAACTTTTTTACAATTCTCATGTTTTTGCACTTTTCAACCAGATATGCCTTTCTTTTCAAATCCCCTCCATACAATTCCATGCAGTATTCTAACATAATTTAATGGTAGACCTAGTTTTGAGTGCGGCCAAAAAATTGACGCACAAATGTAGATATGTATGGTGGCATTCCACGTTTTGAAAATATGAAAAAAAGCAAACAACAACAGATGTAAGGAAAGATCGACAAAAAAAAAATTCTACCAAAAATGGTAGACTTTTTACTATTTGGTAGCTTGGTTGAAATCTTGATGGCTTGGTAGATTTTGCAAAATATTCTCATTTAACTGAGGGATACTTTACAAATTCTCTATAGAAATAGAATTTGGACAACATTTTCGATAGAAATAATATCTGGACACAATTTTCTATAGAAATAAAATTTGGACAAAATTTTCGATAGTAATTAAATTTGGACAACATTTTCTATAGAAATAAAATGTGGATAGAATTTTCTATAGATAGTAAAGTTGGATAAAATTTTCAATAGAAATAAAATTTGAAAAAAAATTTCTATTGAAATAAAATTTGGACAAAATTTTCTATAGAAATAAAATTTGGACAAAATTTTCGATAGAAATTAAATTTGTACAACATTAAAAAATTGGAAATTTTCTATAGAATTTTTCGATAGAAATTAAATTTGGACAAAATTTTCCATAGAAATAAAACTTAACAAAATTTTCTATAGAAATAAAATTTGGACAAAATTTTCAATAGAAATAAAATTTGGGCATATTTTGTAGAGAAATAAAATTTTGACAAAATTTTCTATAGAAATTGATAGAAATCAAATTAGCACAAATTTTTCTATAGAAATAAAATTTAGACAAAATTAAATTGGAACAAAATTTTCTATAGAAATAAAATTAGGACAAAATTTTGCTTGGAAATAAATTTTGGAAAAATTTTCCATAGAAATAAAATTTGGAAAAATTTTCAATAGAAATAAAATTTGGGCATATTTTGTAGAGAAATAAAATTTTGTATAGAAATCGATAGAAATAAATTTTGGACAAAATTTTCTAGAGAAATAAAATTTTGACCAAATTTTCTATAGAAATCGATAGAAATTAAATTTGGGCAAAATTTTCTATAGAAATAAAATTTGGACAAAATTAAATTTGGACAACATTTTTTATAGAAATAAAATTTTGAAAATTTTCTATAGAAATTTTCGATAGAAATTAAATTTAGATAAAATTTTCTATAGAAATAAAATTTGGACAAAATTTTGTTTGGAAATAAATTTTGGACAAAATTTTCTATAGAAATTTTCGATAGAAATTAAATTTAGATAAAATTTTCAATAGAAATAAAATTTGGACAACATTTTATATAGAAATCGATAAAAATAAATTTTGGACAAAATTTTCTATAGAAATAAAATTTTGAAAATTTTCTATAGAAATTAAATTTGGACAAAATTTTCTATAGAAATATAATTTGGATAAAATTTTGTTTGGAAATAAAATTTGGATAAAATTTTCTATAGAAATAAAACTTAGGAAAATTTTCTATAGAAATAAAATTTGGACATAATTTTTAATATAAATAAAATTTAGACAAAATTAAATTGGAACAAAATTTTCTATAGAAATAAAATTAGGACAAAATTTTGTTTGGAAATAAATTTTGGAAAAATTTTCCATAGAAATAAAATTTGGCAAAATTTTCAATAGAAATAAAATTTGGGCATATTTTGTAGAGAAATAAAATTTTGTATAGAAATCGATAGAAATAAATTTTGGACAAAAGTTTTCTATAGAAAAAAAAATTTGAAAATTTTCTGTAGAAATTTTCGATAGAAATTAAATTTGGACAAAATTTTCTAGAGAAATAAAATTTTGAGAAAATTTTCTATAGAAATCGATAGAAATGAAATTTGGGCAAAATTTTCTATAGAAATAAAATTTGGACAAAATTAAATTTGGTCAACATTTTTTATAGAAAAAAAAATTTGAAAAATTTCTATAGAAATTTTCGATAGAAATTAAATTTAGACAAAATTTTCTATAGAAATAAAATTTGGACAAAATTAAATTTGGTCAACATTTTTTATAGAAATAAAATTTTGAAAAATTTCTATAGAAATTTTCGATAGAAATTAAATTTAGACAAAATTTTCTATAGAAATAAAATTTGGACAAAATTTTGTTTGGAAATAAATTTTGGACAAAAAAAAATAAAATTTGGGCATATTTTCTATAGAAATAAAATTTGGCAAAATTTTCAATAGAAATAAAATTTGGACAAAATTTTGTATAGAAATCGAAAAAATTAAATAATGGACAAAATTTTCTATAGAAATCGATAAAAATAAATTTTGGGCAAAATTTTCTATAGAAATAAAATTTTGTAAATTTTCTATAGAAATAAAATTTGGATAAAATTTTGTTTGGAAATAAAATTTGGATAAAATTTTCTATAGAAATAAAACTTAGCAAAATTTTCTATAGAAATAAAATTTGGACATAATTTTTAATAGAAATAAAATATTGAAAATTTCCTATAGAAATTTTCAATAGAAATTAAATGTGGACAACATTTTCTATAGAAATAACATTTGGACAAAATTTTGTTTGGAAATAAATTTTGGACAAAATTTTCTATAGAAATAAAATTTGGCAAAATTTTCTACAGAAATAAATTTTGGACAAAGTTTTCTATAGACATAAAATTTGGACAAAATTTTCTATAGAAACAAAATTTGGGCATATTTTGTAGAAAAATAATAATATTTTGACAAAATTTCGTATAGAAATAAAATATTGACAGGGAGCCACCGTATTGCAATGGTTTGCATGTACGCCTTGCATACGCAAGGTCATGGGTTCGATTCCTGCTTCAACCGAACTCCAAAATTTTTTCAGCGGTGGATTATCCCACCTCAGTAATGCTGGTGACATTTCTGAGGGTTTCAAAGCTTCTCTAAGTGGTTTCACTGCAATGTGGAACGCCGTTCGGACTCGACTATAAAAAGGAGGTCCCTTGTCATAGAGCTTAACATGGAATCGGGCAGCACTCAGTGATAAGAGAAAAGTTCACCAATGTGGTATCACAATGATGGACTGAATAGTCTAAGTGAGCCTGATACATCGGGCTGCCACCTAAACTAACCTTCTATAGAAATAAAATTTGGGCATATTTTGTAGAGAAATAATATTTCGACAAAATTTTGTATAGAAATAAAATGTTGACAAAATTTAAAAATAGAAGTAAAATTTCGACAAAATTTTGATTAGAAATAAAAATGATTAGAAAAATTTTCCATAGAAATAAAATTTTGAGAAAAAAAATTTTATGAAAATAGAATTTTGAAAAATTTTCTATAGAAATAAAATTTTGAAAAAAATCTATATAAAACAATCTGGACAAACTTCAAATAAAATTTCATGAAATTTGGTAGATTTTTGGTAAAATTTGTCTCTAAATTTTGGAAGATTATTTTTTGGCTCGAGTAGCAACGGTGATTAGAAATCCCTGGAAAACTTTGCGACAATCAAACGAAGCCGATTTCGAATTTTTTAATATGTTCATAGTAGGGCTTTTCTAGAATATCGCCATAAGGCTTATTTTTATTTTTTATTTATATGAAGTCGACCAACCAATATTTTTATGTAAAGGAATGGAAAAATTGATAATCGAAATAAACAAAATGCATATATTTTTTTAGCAATAATATACAAAGCCTAGAAAATCTGGATAATTTTGAATCAATAAACCTATTCCCAAATACATATATGTAGACACATTATTTTCGAACAATTTTTCATTTCAATTTTGTGATAAAATGACCCATACATTTATTCGCATCAATGATATTTTATATCTATCAAAAACAGACCAGTTTGGGTCTAAAGCCAACAACTTTATTGTGAGTGGGTGTAGGAATGGCCATATATGAACATTGTGTTCTATGTATGTTCATAAAAAAAAAAAATTTCAAAAATTCACATTCCCCAGAAAATTCTTACCATGAGATTCACTTTTTCGCCCCCCCCCCCCCTCCCCACGGTTACCAACCAAGTATTTTGAGATGAACATATTGAATGGCATAAAATGTAAAATATGCGAATGTATGTTCGTAAGATCTTAAATTGTGGTCCGATGGTTTAGAACAGACATGAGTGATTTTAGCATATTTGGTGAGGGAGGGAGGGTGGATATGCACCACCACCCTAACATACTCGTACCACCACAAAAAAAAAAGTGACGTCCGATTACCAAAGGCGCCAAAGTGCATAACGACGTCCTTCCATTCAGATACTCCCACGAAATCATAGTGCAACAAAGACAGTTTTTTTACGACGGCTTTACACTCTTACATGTCGAAATATGCGAGAAGATACAAACCCTTGATTTCACACTGAAAACGAGTTCAGGGGCATCAACTATGCTCACTGACTTAGATGGTGCAATGTATTCAGGGGGTAAAACACATATGGATGTATCATGTTCGCGAATGATTCTACATTGGAGAACTTAGGGAATATGTAGTGGTAATTAAAGGCCTTTATTAAATGATGACAATAAAATACAAATGTTTTTACTCTAAAAAAAAATGGAGAATACCTAGAAAGGAGTTTTGGAAGACACTTAGCTTTGATAAATGAAAAGTGTTTCTCCACCAAAGAAAGGACATGGCAGGACAAAGAACATCCCGGGGGAATCCATAGCTTCCACACGCGATAAAAAGGGTATAATAAGTGTGTCGACTACTTGTGGTACCTCCTTTATGATGGAATTCCCAATCTGCCAAGAAATAACTTGGTACACTTTTAAAACATTGATTAATAATCTCCTCCTAAGGCCAGTAAATAGGTGCGATTAGAGTATTCTGATGAACATATATTGGTGGATTAGCCCAATATTTCACTATGAACAAGGACATGTTTTAGGATCCCAGACCAAATGTTTTATGGAGAACCGCTTTATTGCTTCACAAAAATATGTATACACTTTGGTGTTTGAACTAATTGTCGAAGTACTTTTACCAATCTGATTGGTATCATCAAAACATGTCATCTGAACGTATAAAACTCTTCCTAAGGTGTCCGAAAACGTTGACTACTTGTTTTATTTTTTACATGCGGGAATAAAAATAAGTCATTCGGTGCTAAGTCAGAACTATACGGCGGTGTTTTGAGTGCTCAAAAATGCAATTGTATGAGCCGATATATATGTTATTAAATCTCACATAATCGAGGTGAGGGGTGATCCGTCCTCGGCGATTGGTTTGCCCGAATTAAAAAGAAACAAACACAAGTATATACGGCCGTAAGTTCGGCCAGGCCGAATCTTATGTACCCTCCACCATGGATTGCATAGAAACTTGTACTAAAGATCGAATTACTTTGGTTGTGGTATCTTAAAACTTCTTAACATCGTTTTCTAAATTGTGAGTTAGTCCATACGTGGTATATATTAGACAAAAAAGTTATGTATAGATAAGTCTACAAATAATTACGAATCGATATGGACTTTTGCACGGTACGTAGAGAGCCAGAATTGAAAAATGGGGGTCGCTTATATGGGGGCTACATAAAATTATGAACTTGATATGGACCAATTTGTGTGCGATTGCGGATCGATTTATCTGAGGGCTATATAACTATAGACCGATATGGACCTAGTTAGACATGGCTGTTAACGGCCACTACTAGCACAATGTACCAAATTTCAACTGACTCGGATGAAATTTGCTCCTCCAAGAGGCTCCAAAACCAAATCTCGGGATGGGTTTGTATGGGACTCTATATGATTATGGACTGATATGGACCACTTTTGGCATGGCTATTAGATATCATATACTACCATCACGTATCAAATTTCAACCAGATCGGATGAATTTTGCTTCTCCAAAAGGCACCGGAAGTCAAATCTGGGGATCGGTTTATATGGGGGCTATATATAATTAAGGACTTATAGGAATCAATTCCTGCATGGTTGTTGGATACCATATACTAATATCACGCACCAAATTTCTACCGAATCGGATAAATTTTGCTCTTCCAAGGGGCTCCGGAGGTCAAATCTGGGGATTGGTTTATATGGGGTCTATATATAATTATGGACCGATTACGACCAATTTTTGCATGGGTGTTTGAGGCCATATATTAACACCATGTACTAAATTTCAACTGAAACAGATGAATTTTGGTCTTCCAAGAGGCTCCGGAGGTCAAATCTGGTGATCGGTTTATATGGGGGCTATATATAATTATTAACCGATATGGACCATTTTTTGCATGGTCATTAGAGACCATATACTAACGACATGTACCAAATTTCAGCCGGATCGGATGAAATTTGCTTCTCTTAGAGGCTCCGCAAGCCAAATCGGGGGATCGGTTTATATGGGGGCTACATATAATTATTAACCGATATGGAGCAATTTTTGCATAGTTGTTAGAGACCATATACTTACACCATGTACCAAATTTAAGACGGATTGGATGAAATTTGCTTCTCTTAGAGGCTCCGCAAGCCAAATCGGGGGATCGGTTTATATGGGGCTATATATAATTATGGACCGATGTGGACCAATTTTTGCATGGTTGTTAGAGATCATATGCTGACTCCATGTACCAAATTTCAGCTAGATCGGATGAAATTTGCTTCTCTTGGAGTCCCCGCAAGCCAAATTTGGGGGTCCGTTTATATGGGGGCTATACGTAAAAGTAAACCGATATGGCCCATTTGCAATACCATCCGACCTACATTAATAACAACTACTAGCGCCAAGTTTCAAGTCGTTAGCTTGTTTCGTTCGGAAGTTAGAGTGATTTCAACAGACGGACGGACGGACAGACGGACATGCTCAAATCGACTCAGAACTTCACCACGATCCAGAATATAAATACTTTATGGGGTCTTAGAGCAATATTTCGATGTGTTACAAACGGAATGACAAAGTTAATATACCCCCATCCAATGGTGGGATCATTGCATTTGGCTCATCCTGAAACACCCATACAGTCGACTGCAGTTTACGTTCCGTCTAATAATCTAAATCAACGATTCATTCCCAGTCACGATGTTATCGACATGTTACGAAGCCCGCGATCGTTTTTTTGTAGCATTTCTTTTGACACAAGTTTTGTTTTGAGCGATTCTCAAATTGTATGGGATCCAACGAGAAAAAAAATGACGGTCAAGTGTTCATACAATATGATCCTGGTCCCCCTAGTATCTAAAGTTATCTCAATCTCTCGATAGGTCACAGGACGATCATATAATATCAGTTGGCGCACAACACCGATGGTTTCCGGAACAAAAACTGATTTTGTACGATCTTCATTAAAATCTTCTTGGAGTGAACTATGGCTTCGGTTGAATTCACTATACCATCGACAAACACTGGACGTTGACGGAGATATATCGTCAAAACTTGAATAAAGATCATCGATCTACTGTTGTGGAGTACATCCATGTCAAAAGTTGTACAAAATAATCGCACGAAAATAATTCTTTTAAATTGCTGCAAATACCGATTGTATGTCACAACGCTCTGAGTGCATATAACCTCAAAAATATCAAGCTTTAAATACAAATTATATTTCTATACTCTGCCAAAATATCTCTTTTGTAAAAGGGCCTTGGAATTATTCCCATTTAGTTTATTCTATACATCCTGATTGCCTTTTTACTACGTGTATTAGAATATGTTTGCTACTGTGAAGTAGACTGACATGAGAGAGACTGGGTTAAACGCAAGTAGCATAAAAATTTCAGCTAGTGAGTGTATCGAACAGTGATTTTTTTCCAGCAAACAATTCGTATGCAAAATTGTTTATGTTACAAAGAAACTATAGAATAAGGCATCCGTGGACACCTTATTCCAAGCAAATTTTAGACACGTTTCTTTGAATTCCTTAAAAAATTCAATAAAATAGAAGATCGAGTTACTCAATAAAGTTTAATAATAGAAATATATAGAATGTCCAACAAAGGGAACTGATGAGGATGTGAAATCAAACGCTAAAACAGCTTAAAAAATCAGAGAATTTATGTTAAATATACAAAATCTCGGGTAAGATCTTTAAGAAATATTGACAAGATATTGAAATATGATAAACCTGCTTTTCATCACATGTTCGTTATGAACGCAAAGATTTATTCCACTATTTATGTTTGATTTTTCGTTTTTCTTGAGGAATCAAAATACTGTTCTTCAATATTTGTCAGTTTTCTTTGTCCCACTATAGCCAGGTGATATATAAGTAGGTGTTTTTGTTTTACCATACTTTTCCATGTTGTTCACTTCAAGTACATTATCCATAGTAACAATGCCACTATTCTCTCACTCCTCCTCCTTCTTCTTTAAAATAGCTTTAGTCCATAACACAAAACCCTTTTGACATAGGGGATTGTTAACAGTGTCAGAGCAGTTCATGGAAATGTGGCTAACGTTGCATTTTGTAAATGACATGAAACACTTTAGAGTGTTAACTTTCGCTTCCCAATATAGTTAGGGTTAATTGGAGGGTGTGGGAGTTGTATAGTTCTGTGCGTTTGGGATTGAGTTTATTTGGTAATAGTTGAAGTGCTGACCATGAACATAGTTCCAATTTTTGGTTAGCAAACCCAATTGAAGTTATTCACAAACAGAGTTGGAATTTTTGAGTAGAAAAGTGATATTGAAAAATGCGTTACTTATACTAGTATTTGAATTTTATAGATATACAATTCTAGGTTGAATTATGACCAAATGTTGAATATGAATTTTTCGAGAATGGGGGTTTTATTAAATACAGAGGCTTTATGTAATATTTCAACTTATGAATGTCATTTACTTATAGAAGAATCTGACGCGTTTAATAAATAAGAAATTAGTGGATTAGTTGTTGCTCAAAGATCTAGCTTCGCATGCTCTGCAAACCCAACGTGGATTTCAAAAATATGGAAGTGAGAAAAAGAGAGTTTATAACTTTCGAGGAGCGATTTAAACTAATATGAGGGCGGATCGAAAACTTCTTAGCCTATCATGGAAAGAGAATACTCGTAGTTAGTTTTTCAAAAATATTTTTATTTTTCAATATAATCTCCTGAAACTTCAATACACTTAGTCCAACGCTTTTCTAGCAATTCTATCCCTTGATTAAAATAGTTTTCCTCAAAGTCTTCAAAATAGTGGTTTACAACTGTAATTGCATCTTCATTTGAGGTAAAATGCTTGCCAGCAAGGAATTTTTTTAGATTTGGGATCAAGTAAAAGTCACTGGGAGCTAAATCAGGAGAATAAGGTGGTTGGTCAAGGAACTCGTACTTTAATTCGTTGATTTTAGCAACTCAAAGACAGATTTATAAGAATGATCCTGTCTTGTGGAAGGGCAAAGAACATACTCCGAAGTCACCCAAACATTAATATAACTTGGGATTAAAGGGTGATACGGTCAAAATTTGGTCAAGGGAAAACCCGTGTAAATCGGTGAAATCGTTTATTTAAAAAATTAAAATAAATTTCTTTTTCAAGTTCAATTAGTATAAAATTCAGGAAAAATATTCAGTTAGGCTTTCGCTTTTCCAAATCCGAATTGCCGGGCCTCACAATTTTGTACAGCCACCTTGTCCACCTGCTTCGCCGCAGAAAGCCAGTTTGCCTTGAACTGCTGTTCGTCCTTAGCAGTTTTTTTGGTCTTCTTTGGGTTCCGCTTGACAATAGCCCAGTATTTCTCAATTGGGCGGAGCTCTGGCGTGTTGGGAGGGTTCTTGTCCTTGGGAACCACCTGCACGTTGTTGGCGGCGTACCACTCCATGGCCTTTTTACCGTAATGGCAAGATGCCAAATCCGGCCAAAACAGTACGGAACAACTGTGTTTCTTCAGGAAAGGCAGCAGACGTTTATTCAAACACTCTTTCACGAAAATTTCTTGGTTGACAGTCCTGGAAGCTATGAAAATGCTGCTTTTCAAGCCACAGGTACAGATGGCTTGCCAAATCAGATATTTCTTTGCGAACTTTGACAGTTTTATGTGCTTGAAAATATCTGCTACCTTTCCCCTTCCTTTTGCCGTATAAAACTCCTGTCCCGGAAGCTGCTTGTACACACAGAGAAGGAATATGATCACCTCAAACATGTTTCAAGAGCAAAATGTTATTTTTGTATGGTGACCATGTAACATGTTTGTCACTAAAATGTTATTTTTTCGTCAAATATAATCTGCTTGCCGAAATCAAATACATGATTTCCGAGAAAATAACATGGTTGCGAAAACCATGTTACATGGTCACCACCCAAAAATAACATTTTGCTCTTAAAATATATTTGAGGTGATCATATTCCTTCTCTGGGTGTAGTCGGCTTTGACGTAGGTTTCCTCGTCCATTACCACGCAGTCAAACTTCGTCAGCATCGTCGTGTACAGCCTCCGGGATAGCGTTATACGTTCTCAGAACTTGTTGCCATACGAGCGCTATTTGCGTTGTTTGCAGCAACTTAAAAGATTCATCTCGCCCACAAAGTAGAATTATATCGTGAAAATTTTCATTTGATTATTTTTTACAACTTCCGACTTGGATTGACTCAATAAGATTGTATCGATTAATTTAATTCCATTTTTGGCGATGAAGCTTCGTCAAGGACCAGTGTTTATCGATGGTATGATGAATTGAAGTCGTAGTTCAATCAACGTCGAATTTTGTGAAGGTCAATGGTTTCGAAAACCATTGATTCTGTTCTCAACTGATATGGCAAGATCGTCTTGTGGCCTATCAAGAACCCATGTTTGTCCATGATATGCTGAATTCAAACGGGGTCGTAGACTCCAAAACGAATTTCGTGAAGGTTGTCCAAAATCAGTTATTGTTCTGGAAACCATTGATGATGTGCACCAGAGAACTGCAACCGGTTGCTGTTATTCGTATTGCAATCTTACCCACAAAATGTCCGTTGCAGTGAGTAAGACACCAATTACCATGCGATCTTTTACATTGATACAAATGTGAGCGTATGCAATGTCTTGTAATCTTAAACCAATCGACATCGTAACAACGCTCAAGGGAATTGAGAGAATACCAAACTGTTGAGATATGTGTAACCAATTTGTGTGATTGCTTTACTACGGTGTTTTCGAGAGACCAACACTCATACTAACAAACACCGACAGTCGTCGGTTGCATTGGGTATTGGTGGTTGAAATTTTTTACCAATTGATGATTTAAGATTGCAAATATTGGTGTTTACTAAATACACTGGCCGGTTGAGGTAGATCGCAGCCGTTCTCTGATGTACACTAACGGTATTTTCAACAAGGTCGTCATGTGACCTATTGTTATATTGAGACAACCTTAGGCATTATTGAGACCAGTATACATTTAATATTGCATGAGCATTTGACGGTCAAAAAAAAAATTGTTCGAAAAAAAGCGATTGATCGAAAGAAATGCTTCAAAAATATGATTGAGGTGCCTCGAAACACGTCTATGATATCGTGACAGGTGATGAATCGTGGATTTACACGTATGAGTCCGAAAGGTTAGTTTAGATGGCAGTTCGATGTATCAGGCTCACTTAGACTAATCAGTTCATTGTGATACCACATTGGTGAACTTCTCTCTTATCCCTGAGTGCTGCCCGATTCAATGTTAAACACAATGACAAGGTACCTCCTTTTTATAGCCGAGTCCGAACGGCGTTCCACATTGCAGTGAAACCACTTAGAGTAGCTTTGAAACCCTCAGAAATATCACCGGCATTACTGAGGTGGGATAATCCACCGCTGAAAAACTTTTTGGTGTTCGGTCGAAGCAGGAATCGAACCCACGACCTTGTGTTTGCAAGGCGGGCATGCTAACCATTGCACCACGGTGGCGGCAAAGTAAATCGGAGCCCACGGTATGGATGTTTCAAGATGTGCGCCAAATCCAACAAAAGTTTATCGCGCACGTAGCACTTCCAAGTAAGTTATCACCTGTTTTTTTTCGGAAAAACTGGATACGTCGCAATCGTATCACTTGGACAACATAGAGCAGTCAATTCTGAGTGATACACAAACATTTCTGTCACAGTTGTCTCCCAAGAAATCAGGAAAAACAACTGCCCAAGACGGAACACTCTACAGCACGAAAATGCTAGCTCTAATACATCCGTTCAAACCACTGCATTTTTGAATATTTAAAATATCGATTTGATGGGTCGTTCGTCGTATAGTCCTGACTTAGCACCGAATTTTTTTCTTTTTATTCCCGCAATTAAAAAATAAAACGAGAGATCAACGTTTTTCGACACTTGAAGAAGCGGTTGATGCGTTCGGATGACATGTTAGGTTAGGTTAGGATAGGTGGCAGCCCGATGTATCAGGGTCTCTTAGACCTTTCAGTCCATTGTGATACCACATTGGTGAAATTCTCTCTTATCACTGAGTGCTGAGGGACCTCCTTTTTATAGCCGAGTTCGAACGGTGTTCCACATTGCAGTGAAACCACTTAGAGAAGCTTTGTAACCCTCACAAATGTCACCAGCATTGCTGAGGTGGAATAATCCACCGCTGAAAAACTTTTTGGTGTTCGGTCGAAGCAGGAATCGAGCCCACGGCCTTATATATGCAAGGCGGGCATGCTAACCATTGCACCAGATGGCATGTTTTTGGAGATTCCTCTACACCATGAAAATGCAAGCTTTCATACATCGACTCAAAACTTAAAATATCGATTTGATGGGTCATTCGTCGTATAGTCCTGACTTAGCACCGAATTATTTCTTTTTGTTCCCGCAAGTAAAAAATAAAACGAGAGATCAACGTTTTTCGACACCAGAAGAAGCGGTTGTGCATCTGAACGCACAACCGCTTCTTCTGGTTTTTGCAAATATGTCAATCACGATTGGTTCCAACGCATTAAAAAGTGTATGGATCTTAATGGGGAATATTTTGAAGAACAATAATGAAATTTTCGATATTAGCGTATGTTCTCTAATCCAGAAATACAAACCAAATTTCATAGTAGGGGATATAGGATTTGAGAGACGTGTCAATGATAACAAAACACTTAAAATTGAGGGCTTATTTAAGTCATCAAGGAAAACAAAAAGACAAATATTCATGGGATTTCCCTACTTCAGAATAAATGAGTTAAACATTCTTCCTTCAGAGTGTTTATAAAGATTTAACAGACGAGTAACATGTAGTGGTTAAATTATAATTCTCTTATAATTTCCCATAACCTAACAAACCTGACACTCTAAAACGTTTGTGCTAACAATATTCTCATATATTTAGGTTTCGTTCAACTTGACTTGGTTTTTTTGTCTTGAGCTGCATTCTTTTGTATGCAAACATATGTGCATGTCAATTCGGGGTCTTGTTTGCAAAAATTTCCACCGCTACTATATCACCCAACATGATCCATGGTAAGGAGAATACGCCATGAATGGCCACCCACTTTCAAATTTTTTACTTTCGAAATATTCATGGACTTTTAGTGGGTTAGTGTTACATTGAGTGGTTTCGTATGCTTTTAATTTCGATTGATAAACATCAAGTGGGGATATTCTGACATGGATTATGATGGCGGTAGCGGTGATGATGATGACTACGATGATGATAATGATGATGTGAATAAAAGCGAAAGCCTTACATTGTAAGCACTCATATGAATGCGGTTTAATCGAACTAAAATTTCAAATATTTTTCTACAAATATCTAGAGCGTTGTTCTACATTTTATAATGTATAGTATCTAGATTAGAATTCGAAACAACATTTTAATGGGAATGGCTTGTTGATTCAGAAGAATATTTTTAGAAATGGAATCATGAATAAATGGTGTCCATTAGAAACGGTTGAACTATTCCAGTGAGTTTAGCAAAACCACTAAAAGTGTAATACTCATTCGCTGATTTGAAATGTTAGTATAATGGAAATTCATAATCTTTCTCTATATATTGGCCAAATATATTTTGGCGAATGATTTATTTGGAGTGCAACGTTCACATGTTATTTCATCATCTAACTCATTTTTTCTATGAATCATATTCTATAAATCTCATGTAAAATGTTCATTTAAAACCAAAAACCTCTTCAATTTTTTCATGGAAGAAGCAAATTGCATTAGACAACTGAGGAATATTTGAATACAAGTAAATACTGAAAACTTATTCGGGTTGAAATTTAGTAGCAATTAACCCTGAATTGTATTCAGGTTTTCCGGAAAGCAACTACCCGTAACGGTGAAGTTGGAATATTGTTTTATCGGGAATCTGTGGTGGATTATATATGAATTGTCCGTTTTAAAACATATTGTTTGTTCCATACAGGACATGGATCAACCCAGGAAGGTACCGAACTTGTCCTAGTCACAGTTCTGGTCAAAACGTATGGAAGCGACCGTTACATTAACATGGGTTGCTAATTGACGGGGTAAATTTTAACTTTAGAACACGACTAAAGGACGTGTCCTGGGACAAGTTAGTAGGAATACCCTTATGACTAAATCTGAGAAAAACTCTAAGGAACTTCTTTCATTTTGAGCATTCGCACTGGAAAGGAAAAACTTTTAAAATTCAATAAATTATATAAAAATATAAAATTTTCAACAAACTGGAGCACTGAAGTCCTTTCACTGACCTATCATAGGATTTCAGTGTTCCTGTTAGTGGAAATTTACACTAATTTCACGTACAGTTATTACAAACACGCTGACAAAACCATAAGTATTACTGGGACGAAATAAGCTAACGCTGAAAATCGATTAAATTTCCGCTGAAATTGGCTATGAACAGTCAGTCTTTGTAAATCCGAGGTTATTTTGGCGATAATAAAGTAAGCATTGAATTGGAAGAAGGGCGGATCCGAATTTAAGAAACCCTTAGTTCTCCTCAGTGCCACTTCAGCTACGTCAGTGAATATAACATTCCATATTCCGAATTGTAAATCGCAAAACGATCCAGATACTCTGGACTGTTTTTATACCCTCCACCATAGGATGGGGGTATATTAACTTTGTCATTCCGTTCGTAACACATCGAAATATTGCTCTAAGACCCCATAAAGTATATATATTCTGGGTCGTGGTGAAATTCTGAGTCGATCTGAGCATGTCCGTCCGTCCGTCCGTCCGTCCGTCCGTCCGTCTAACTTCCGACCGAAACAAGCTATCGACTTGAAACTTGACACCAGTAGTTGTTATTAATGTAGGTCGGATGGTATTGCAAATGGGCCATATCGGTCCACTTTTACGTATAGCCCCCATATAAACGGATCCCTAAATTTGGGGATCCGTTCCGTCCGTCCGTCCGTCTAACTTCCGAACGAAACAAGCTATCGACTTGAAACTTGACACAAGTAGTTGTTATTAATGTAGGTCGGATGGTATTGCAAATGGGCCATATCGGTCCACTTTTACGTATAGCCCCCATATAAACGGATCCCCAAATTTGGCTTGCCGATCTTCTAAGACAAGCAAATTTCATCCGATCCGTCTGAAATTTTGTACATGGTGTTAGTATATGGTCTCTAACAACCATGCAAAAATTGGTCCACATCGGTCAATAATTATTTATAGCCCCCATATAATCCGATCCCCCGATTTGACCCTCGAGCCTTTCGGACAAACAAAATTCATCCGATCTGGTTGAAATTTGGTACGTAGTTGTAGTATATGATATTTAACAGCCATGCCAAAAGTGCTCCATACCAGTCCATAATCATGTACTGCCCCCATATAAACCGATCCCGAGATTTGGTTTTGGAGCCACTTGGAGGAGCAAATTTCATACGAGTCAGTTGAAATTTGGTACATAGTGCTAGTATATGGTCGTTAACAACCATGCCTAACTAGGTCCATATCGGTCTATAGTTATATATAGCCCTCAGATAAATCGATCCCCAATCACACAAAAATTGGTCCATATCAAGTTCATAATTGTATATATCCCACATAAAAACGACCCCCATATTTCAATTCTGGCTCTCTACGTACCGTGCAAAAGTCCATATCGATTCGTAATTGTTTGTAGACTTACCTTTGCATACCTTTTTTGTCTAATATAAACCACATATGGACTAACTAACAATTTAGAAAACGTTAAGAAGTTAAGAAGTTTTAAGATATCACAACCAATTAATTCCATTGTGGATGACAGTCTTTCGTAGAAGTTTCTACGCAATCCATGGTGGAGGGTACATAAGATTTGGCCTGGCCGAACTTACGGCCGTATATAAAGGGTGATTTGTTAAGAGCTTGATAACTTTTTTTTAAAAAAAAACTCATAAAATTTGCAAAATCTCATCGGTTCTTTATTTGAAACGTTAGATTGGTCCATGACATTTACTTTTTGAAGATAATTTCATTTAAATGTTGACCGCGGCTGCGTCTTAGGTGGTCCATTCGGAAAGTCCAATTTTGGGCAACTTTTTCGAGCATTTCGGCCGGAATAGCCCGAATTTCTTCGGAAAAGTTGTCTTCCAAAGCTGGAATAGTTGCTGGCTTATTTCTGTAGACTTTAGACTTGACGTAGCCCCACAAAAAATAGTCTAAAGGCGTCAAATCGCATGATCTTGGTGGCCAACTTACCGGTCCATTTCTTGAGATGAATTGTTCTCCGAAGTTTTCCCTCAAAATGGCCATAGAATCGCGAGCTGTGTGGCATGTAGCGCCATCTTGTTGAAACCACATGTCAACCAAGTTCAGTTCTTCCATTTTTGGCAACAAAAAGTTTGTTAGTATCGAACGATAGCGATCGCCATTCACCGTAACGTTGCGTCCAACAGCATCTTTGAAAAAATACGGTCCAATGATTCCACCAGCGTACAAACCACACCAAACAGTGCATTTTTCGGGATGCATGGGCAGTTCTTGAACGGCTTCTGGTTGCTCTTCACTCCAAATGCGGCAATTTTGCTTATTTACGTAGCCATTCAACCAGAAATGAGCCTCATCGCTGAACAAAATTTGTCGATAAAAAAGCGGATTTTCTGCCAACTTTTCTAGGGCCCATTCACTGAAAATTCGACGTTGTGGCTCGTTAGTAAGTCTATTCATGATGAAATGTCAAAGCATACTGAGCATCTTTCTCTTTGACACCATGTCTGAAATCCCACGTGATCTGTCAAATACTAATGCATGAAAATCCTAACCTCAAAAGAATCACCCTTTACTTGTTTAATTTTAACTTTTATTTCTCAATGAAGAGAACTATATTGACCATTTATTTATATTTAGGACTTAGCGACTTGAAAAAGTGAAAACTAAATCAGTAAAAAAGGCATAAAATTATACATATCTGTTGCAGATTTTAGCAAGTTTTCAGAAAGATTGTATTCCTTAAAATGTATTATTAAAGAAAAGTAATCGTGAAAAATGGCGATTAGCGGCTAAACTCGAACTTAATACTCACCTTATCGGACAAATGCAAAATATATCCTTGTAAACAAAAAAGAAAAAAAAAAAGAAAAGCAAATACAAATACAAAGTTTCAGGAAATTTCACTCATAGGTTGTCACCTAGAGTCACTATGGCCTTTCATACACAGTCACGGTTTCGAACCCTGTTTCGACATTACCGATTGCTTCAAAGCCTCTCTAAAAGGTTTCGCCGTAATGTGAAACCTCAGTTCGGACATGGCTATATAAAGGAGATGCCTTTCCATTGAGGTACACATAAAATTGGGCAGCACTCAGTAATTAAAGAGAAGTTCACCACATGTGGTATCAAAAAGTACGGAATAGTCTAAGTGAGCCTAAAGAACAATAAAATGTATATGAAAAAGCTCATATTCTGCACTAAAGTTAGGGCATGAGTCAGCTTTCGACCCAGTGATTGCTATATAGTCGAAAAAGCATGGACACTCTAACACACATTCAAGACCAAGGTAAGTCAAAACAGGGGACTGCAACCGGCGTACGAGGTACGAAGCCAATTGGTCAAAAAGGCTGGCCTCCGTATGCTGTGATTCACAAGGTTTCAGCCACATTGATTATCTAAAAAAGCGGGCTAGGGCAATGATCACGCGGTTATGTCGAAATATAGGCCGAATTAATGCTGAATTGAGCAAATATCGGCTCCACTTGGAGAAGAACAAAGTCCTTCTTCGCGAGGATTGTGCACCAACTCATATCTACGTGGCCAAATTGGGCATCGTGTCACCTCGTCTTCTTATTCTGTTCAGTTTGTCTCGTGCTTATAGGTTGAGTAAAAATATCAGTCAAGGAGAGAAATATAGAAAACGTCGAGCTGAAGTATAGCTGGACCAAATGCTTCAAGTTCTTTAGTGATCCTTATTCCACATTTTGTGTTCTTTCGTTTGAAAAGCTATAATGGGGAACAAGACCGTGACCATGCTGAATTCTACGAAATAGATTCGGTGAATGATATCATAAAGCTTCTTATTTGATTTATTTTTGCTTCTTTTATGTACTTATTACTGAAGGAAAAATAGCCCTACTATAAACTTAAATTATATAAATTCCTACTTAGTTATTTAAATTTGATCATATAAATGAGCTCTTTCTTTTGTAGGAATTCCAATAAAAATTTCCACATCCGTATTTGGATTTATCTACCGTATAGCATATTACAAATTTGAATTTTACGTTTCTTCCATTATGGGAACTTTCAAATATCTCCATATCTGCATATCCCACATAATACAACATTACCAAGATAAACTACCATTTGCGTTGGATTTGTTTTTTTTTTTTCAAAATTGGAATGGAATTCGATATTTCTTCCCTGCCAAATCGATGGGGGGAAAATGAGAGCATTTTCCAAACGAAAAATAAGAAAAATCATCCACTAGCCAAAAATGTATGTGAGTTTATATTGGGAAGAATGTTGATGAAAGTACTGACATATGTTTGGTTACAAATTGTGGAGTACTTAGCTTAGACCCAGATGCAGAAAGCAAAGGCAGAAACTTAGAGCCTTAAAATGTTTTCAATGAATCAATAAACGGAATGGATTGGCAGTCTATCTTGTTGTCGAAATTGTTATGTTTCCGTTTCCCCAATGCGTACTCATTCACTTGAGTTGAGAAAATGGTTTTGATGTAAATGAGTAGCTAGCACAAAGCAAGGATCCTTTGGGATGATATACAAATTGTGACTAGAGGGAGAAAAGGAAACCAACTCCTACTCTTAAGTCAATGAATTTTCATCTTTTTCGTGCTGTAATTTTAACAAAAAAAAAAAAAAAACTCAACAATCAAATGGCCCTAGTGTAGAAAGGGTAGCTATTAGAGAGTATGAGTTTTCTTTGTAATGGTCCCTCGAGCAAATTGTCCTCCATATATCAAATCAAATTCGTATCCTTTAGTTTGATGGCTTCAATAAATATATGAATGCTACACGCAAATGGCAACTGACAGCCAACAGCAACGCAAAAAATTCAAGTCAATAACCCAGCTCTTGCCTTTAGTTATCTATCACGAATCGAGTCGTAGGAACACATATCCAACGTATTCATCCAATTTTTGTTTCTTTTGCAATTCTAGCCTTTTGTCGTCTTTCACTGGTAATAGGTGCTAGTTTAGTAGGATGAGCCGACAGCATATACAAAACAGACAATTATTTGGGAATCTACTACCGGTACAAAATGTAAGCGCAAATATTTTCCAACACATATGTCGTCCCAAGTGCACGACACGCACTGTTTACTTGTGAAGCATGAGGCCAAAAGGAAGTTGGCGGTTTAGCAGATACTCCCCGCAGTTAACAATGTCGCCAGGCTGAAGCAACAACTAAGCAAAGCAATGGCAACGAAAAAGTTAATATATATTGTAAAAGTCAATATTGTACACATGTAAAGAAACCGAAAGTGGATGTCAACGAATACATGGTGAAAAATTGTGTTTTTTTAGAAAGACTTCCCACAAAAAGATGACAGGATAGACGGGAATATATCTCTTATCAAAATTTTCCTCCTTCATCAATCTATGGAAATGGTTGTAAGTGATACGAAACAAGTATATACGGACTTCAAATCGGCCAGGCCGAATCTTTAATACCTATCACCATGAATATAATAGTTTCCTCTGAAAACCTTGAAGGTATATGGAATCTCAGGTAGATTTTACGAAGATCGGTTCAAATGTTACGGATCCTGAAGTTAAATTTAAGGCATTTTCGTAGAAAGACTACAAAGAATCTGGCTTTAGAAGACCCATGTTTTGAGTTTTAGATCACTGGTAGAACTATTTCCATATGCTTTGAAATTCTGTCGATTTGTACCCGAGTGAGTTCGAGGAGTAACAAGTATATACATTCGTAAGTTCGGCCAGGCCGAATATTATGTACATCCACCATGGATTGCGTAGAAAGTTCTACGAAAGACTGTCATTCACAATTGAATTACTTGGGTTATGGTATCTTAAGACTTCTTAACGCCGTTTTCTAAATTGTGAGTTAGTCCATACGTGGTATATATTAGACAAAAAAGGTATGTAAAGGTAAGTCCACAAATAATTACGAATCGATATGGACTTTTGCACGGTACGTAGAAAGCCAGAATTGAAATATAGGAGTCGCTTGTATGGGGGATATATACAATTATGAACTTGATATAGACCAATTTTTGTGTGATTGTCGATCGATTTATCTGAGGGATATATATATATATATATATATATATATATATATATATATATATATATATATATATATATATATATATATATATATATATATATATATATATATATATATATATATATATATATATATATATATATATATATATATATATATATATATATATATATATATATATATATATATATATATATATATATATATATATATATATATATATATATATATATATATATATATATATATTTATAACTATAGACCGATGTGGACCTAACATACTTAGACATGGTTGTTAACGGCCATATACTAGCACAATGTACCAAATTTCAACTGACTCGGATGAAGTTTGCTTCACCATGAGACTCCAAAACCAAATCTCGGGATCTGTTTATATGGGGGCTATATATGATTATGGACTGATATGGGTCACTTTTGGCATGGTTGTTAAATATCATATACTACCACCACGCACCAAATTTCAACCAGATCGTATGAATTTTGCTTCTCCAAAAGGAACCGGAGGTCAAATTTGGGATCGGTTTATATGGGGGCTATATATAATTATGCACCGATGTGGACCAATTTTTGCATGGGTGTTTGAGGCCATATATTAACATCACGTACCAAATTTCAACTGAAATAGATGAATTTTGGTCTTCCAAGAGGCTCCGGAGGTCTAATTTGGTGATCGGTTTATATGGGAGCTATATATAATTACAGACCGATGTGGACAAATTTTTGCATGGTCATTAGACACCATATACTAACACCATGTACCAAATTTCAGCCAAATCGGATGAAATTTGCATCTCTTAGAGTCTCCGTTAGCCTAATCTGGGGATCGGTTTATATATGGGTTATATATAATTATGGACCGATATGGACCAATTTTTGCATGGTCATTAGAGATCATATACTAACATCACGTACCAAATTTCAACCGAATCGGATGAATTTTGATTTTCTAAGGGGCTCCGGAGGTAAAATTTGGGGATCGGTTTATATGGGGGCTATATATAATTATGGACTGATACGGACCAATTCTTGCATGGTTGTTGGATACCATATACTAACATCACGTACCAAATTTCAACCGACTCGGATGAATTTTGCTCTTCCAAGGGGCTCCGGAGGTGAAATCTGGGGATCGGTTTATATGGGGGCTATATATAATTATATACCGATGTGGACCAAGTTTTGTATGGTTGTTAGAGATCATATGCTGACACCATGTACCAAATTTCAGCCAGATCGGATGAAATTTGCTTCTCTGAGAGGCTCCGCAAGCCAAATCTGGGGATCGGTTTATATGGGGGCTATATATAATTATGGACCGATGTGGACCAATTTTTGCATGGTTGTTAGAGGTCATATGCTGATACCATGTACCAAATTTCAGCCGGATCGGATCAAATTTGCTTCTCTTAGAGCAATCGCAAGCCAAATTTGGGGGTTCGTTTATATGGGGGCTATACGTAAAAGTGGTCCGATATTGCCCATTTACAATACCATCCGACCTACATCAATAGCAATTACTTGTGCCAAGTTTCAAGTCGATAGCTTGTGTCGTTCGGAAGTTAGCGTGATTTCAACAGACGGACTTACGTACATGCTCAGATCGACTCAGAACTTCACCACGAGCCAGAATATATATACTTTATGGGGTCTTAGAACAATATTTCGATGTGTTACAAACGGAATGACGAAGGTAATATACCCCCATCCTATGGTGGAGGGTATAAAAACGAGAAATTTTGCTGTTAGTTTCGTGCAATTTGGATGATCTTAAGTTAAATCGGGAGATCACTCTATATTGGGTATATACCAAAATATGAACCGAAAGTTCTCTCCGAATTTAAAATTTCAAGCAAAGGGGATGAAATTGTACAAATATAAACGTCTGGATTATAGATTCCATGCAAATCGGATGAAAAATATGGCTTGCTTTCCCCCAATATATAAAACGGAAGATCGATCTGTTTGTGATCTTTATCAAAACATGGACCGATATATACCTAATTTGGTACAGTTCCATACGAGCTAAAAACGTCTCAAGATTTCCATTTTCAAGACAATGGGATGAAAATTTCCGCTTCCATAGCCTCAAGAAGTGAAATCGGGGGATCGATCTATAAATTCAAAACATGGAACTACAGATACCAAATTTAATACAGCTTTCTCTAGATTTTATGAAAATCCTATAAAAATTGCGCTGTCTGTGTGATCAGTTAAATGGGGGTTATATCGAAATATGGACGAATATAGCCCATTTTCCTCAGGATGATCAGCGAGATTTCAACGTGATTACAAATTCAGACAGACAATCATTGTTATACCGTCTTAGAGGATAGTGTGCTAATATAGAGGCAAGAGCTGTATGCCTTCTTAGAAGCATCATAAAGTTAGGTTAGGTGGCAGCCAGATGTATCAGCCTCACTTAGACTATTCAGTCCATTGTGATACCACATTGGTGAACTTTTCTCTTATCATAAAGTTCATAAATTCTGTTTTTAAGAGAATAATTTATCCGCAGATGTAATATCAGTAAAGTTGGCGATTAAGGTATTCAATTTTTCTATTGAGTGTGGCTATGCTTCTTCATCCCTGTCAGTATGATCGATTCAAACTGCACGGACAAATGGAATAAAAAACCGTCCAAACTTCCTACTAAGCGACTTTGACAATCATAAAGGCTGGATTTAATTCTTACGTTATCTAGAAAGCCATATATCGGATGGGTCATTTCAGTAGCTTGTAGTTACTAGGATCAAAACTTGCAAAGGGGTCGGAATTTTGAATTTCGTTCCAAAAATATAATTTTTTGTACTATAGGGAAACCTCTCAGAAGTGGACACTTACGGTAGCCTTAATGTTGGCCACATTTGAAAGGTGTCCACTTCTGAGACGTTACTTATAATGTAATAATATAGGAAACGTCTCAGGAAAATTTTTCACTTTGCAGAGGTGTCTAGTGTTCAGAGTGTCCAAGGAAACATAAGACAATGAATCAAACTGCACATTTGCCTTTTTCTGTTTCTACTTTTTTACTATTTTACTGCTTTACTGTTCTGGAAGCCTATCATTCAACCCGGAATTTTGTCACTTCAAGATTTGGTTTCTCTCTGTGTAGATATGACAACACACACGTACAGTGCTAAAATACATTTACAAATGATATCAATATGTGTACACAGAGACGACTGTAACAGATTAGACTTTCGTTAACTTTGGCCATAACCAAACATTAAGTTATACTCTTTTTTGTTTTGGCAAAAAAGGATAGACAGTCGGCCTGACGACAGATCAACTGACAGGCAGACAGACAGACCGAACCAAGGAAGTCCCAATGTTTAAAGAAACATTGTGAACGTAACTAATGTAGGAACAATTTTTTCTATTATCGTTTATTCGTTCGTAGTAAATCTTTGGAAGCAATTTTTCCATTTACTTGTAAGAGCAGTAAAATTTAACAACAACAGCAGAAATGTTATTGCACAGTGGTACAATCAATTTGTTCGTAATGCCAACCTTGGAAATTTCGGAAAATACAGTAAAAACAGCCTTTTAGATGGCAGTGAAATAGAGGATCGTGGACAGTGGTGTCGTTGTTCTACTCTAGTGGCAAATTTGTTACTTTGTCATGAGATCTTACTTTTGTGATTCTAAAAAGTTTAAATCGTTTTATGTGCTTTTTGATTCACTGGTGATAAAATAATTGATAAGTTCATTATCATTTGTTAAGATCTATATTTTAAAATTATATCTAAATAATTACAAACAAATATATACGGCCGTAAGTTCGGCCAGGCCGAATCTTATGTACCCTCCACCATGGATAGCGTAGAAACTTGTACGAAAGACTGTCATCCACCGAATCGAATTACTTGGGTTGTGGTATCTTAAAACTTCTTAACATCGTTTTCTAAATTGTGAGTTAGTCCATACGTGGTATATATTAGACCAAAAAGTTATGTATAGGCAAGTCTATAAATAATTACGAATCGACATGGAATTTGAAATATGGGGGTCGCTTATATGGTGGCTATATAGAATTATGAACTTGATATGGACCAATTTTTGTGTGATTGGGGATCGATTTATCTGAGGGCTATATATAACTATAGACCGATATGGACATAGTTAGGCATGGTTGTTAACGGCCATATACTAGCACAATGTACCAAATTTCAACTCGGATGAAATTTGCTCCTCCAAGAGGCTCCAAAACCAAATCGGTTTATATGGGGGCTATATATGATAATGGACTGATATGGTCCACTTTTGGCATGGTTGTTAAATATCATATACTACCACCACGTACCAAATTTCAACCAGATCGGATGAATTTTGCTTCTCCAAAAGGCACAGGAGGTCAAATCTGGGGATCGGTTTATATGGGGGCTATATATAATTATGGACGGATGTGGAGCAATTTTTGCATGGTAATTAGAGACCATATACTAACACCATATACAAAATTTCAGCCGGATCGGATCAAATTTGCTTCTCTTAAGTAGAGAGAGTAGGTGCGTTTAACATAATTTAATGGCTTTTTCTAATGGGTATTTCTAAAATTTTTATGGGTAGATTGCAGTTTTTATGGGTTTTTCTAAAATTTTTATGGGTAGATTGCAGTTTTTATGGGTTTTTCTAAAATTTTTATGGGTAGATTGCAGTTTTTATGGGTTTTTCTAAAATTTTTTTATGGGTAGATTGCAGTTTTTATGGGCTTTTCTAACATGTTAATGGTTACTTTACACTTATTAATGGCTTTTTCTAACTTGGAGTTGTACGTGTAAAGTTTATAGTCAGGAAGTGGTGATCGTAAACTATGGGAGGGTATTGGAAAGCGGATGTGGAAGCAAAAGGGAATGTACGTGGAAAAATTTTGTGTGTCGGTTAGAATGAAATTTGTGGTGGATCGCTATCGTTGGAGGGTAAAAAATGGAAAGCGAAGGTGGAAGCAAAAGGGAATGTACGTGGAAAAATTTTGTGTGTCGGTTAGAATGAAATTTGTGGAGGATCGCTATCCTTGGAGGGTAAAAAATGGAAAGCGAAGGTGGAAGCAAAAGGGAATGTACGTGGAAAAATTTTGTGTGTCGGTTAGAATGAAATTTTTTTGGAGGATCGCTAACGTTGGAGATAGTGAGTTTGGATTTTCATTGGTTAGGTAAGTAATAGTTTTTTCTAACGTGCTGTTTTTTCATAAATTTTATAGTTGGGATGTGTTGATCATAAAATGATGATGGGCATAGAAAAGTGAAGGTGGAAGCAAAAGGGAATGTACGTGGAAAAATTTTGTGTGTCGGTTAGAATGAAATTTGTGGTGGATCGCTATCGTTGGAGGGTAAAAAATGGAAAGCGAAGGTGGAAGCAAAAGGGAATGTACGTGGAAAAATTTTGTGCGTCGGTTAGAATGAAATTTGTTGAGGATCGCTAACGTTGGAGATAGTGAGTTTGATGGTAGTTTTGGTGGGAGGGAAATTGTAGCTGGTCAAGGTTAAAAATTTGTTAGGATAGTTAAGTGTATACGTGAGGGTTATGATTGTAAAATATCGATTGGTAATGAAAACCGTTGCTAGTTGAAATTGAATGAGAAATAATCGTTTTCATGGAAATAGCCACAGTGGTCTATGTGTTGTAAATGGGGGAAAAAAATCTTACTCCCAATTATGTATACAATTTCTGTTGATCTGACAAGTACCGGAAATTTTGACACCTGTTGAGTTTTGAAGAAATTGATTTCGTTGAAGGGAAACTATAGACAAATAACCGTCATTAAATTTGACGAATTTATGATGTGTCAAGTATTGTCTTACTCCCAATTATGTATACAATTTCTGTTGATCTGACGAGTACCGGAAGTTTTGACACCTGTGGAATTTTGAGGGATCTATAATAAACTAATATATTCATAATAATTTTTAATTTTTATAATGTTCAATATTATGTAGCTAGTATAGAGAACTCCTTTGACATACACAAGGTTGAAACTCTCTCTTCCTAGATGGTACTGACAGTTTGTGATAGTTCACGAGCCTATCGATACCGCTTCGAATCAAATCCCGTTTTCCAAATTTTAAAACAAATTTTAAAGCAATATTTTTTGTTTAAAATATTTAAATTTTTAACAATTTGTTAAAAGCGATTCCGTGTGTTTACGCATTTTTGAAAAAAAAAAAAAAAAAAATGGCTAAATATTTGTGTGAAATGTGCTCCGCCGGTTTCGCAACCAAAAGGGAATTCACTAGTCATTCAGTGAAACATTGTGTGTGCGGTGAATTCTGTGAGAATAGATTTATTCTCAAGTCGCACAAGGAGAAATGCCCCCATGTCGTTGAAGGAAGGGTGCAAAACGTAACCTCAAGTAAGAGAAAAATGGAAGGATGGGTGAATCAATCACCAAATGGAGGCGAACTGATTCACCATAATGTTAATCAACAACAACAACAAAATTGGGATAGTCACCAACAACAACAACAAGTGCACCCCGAAAGTATACTGCACAATCAACGTCAATGGAATGTCGGTCAATATCCACCACAAAGCATGCAGCAATGGGGAGTCAACAACCAACAACAATTTCATCCACAAAGTATGCAGCAATGGAGCACCACCGTTCATCGTCAGTGGAGCAGCAGTGAAAATAAAGGCGCACAAGGAAACCTTCAATGGATCAACAGCCAACAACAACATGTTCAAAACAATTCCAATAATATTGTGCCGTCAAGAAAAATAAAATATATTTGCAGCTATTGTTCGGCTAATTATACACAAAAACATTTGTTTGAATTACACATTGTTAAACATTGTGTTTGCGGAAAATTTTGTGAAAATAAATATATTTTACGATCTCACCAAAAGACTTGTCCTCAAATCGTAGGTCAAGGGGTCTCAGATGTGAGTGTTAAGAAACGTAAAATAGATGAGGCAAGCGAACCAATCCAACGACCGACATGCAGCAAAAACCTTAAAATTCACCATGGAGACAATAGCAAATTAATCAAAACGCAAAGTGTGCAACAAGAAAACATTTACCAGAAAACGAGTGAGGAGAGGGCCGACAATGATAACATAGACCAGCCATCTACAACAACGAAATTACGAGAAACAAAAACTGCCTTTAAAAAACGTATTGCCATGTATGAGTATTGCAATACGAGTAATGTACTCCTCCCGGAGGAACTTCTAAATGAGGCAAAATCTTCACTGATTAACTTAGTGAAGGAAAAAGTTAATGAGCACACCACCGTAAAATTCAATATGGAACTTATCGGTGAATACGTAAAGCCTGTTAATGAGGCAGCTCAACAGTCCAGTGAAGATGGAGTGAGCAGCCCAAAAACATTCAACCACATTACGAAAATGTGTCTAGCCACAAAATCTGACGACATTGAAAAACTGTTTGAGTCCCAGTTTGATAGCATTCTCAACAAAATGTCCGAATTTCAGGAAAGAGATTCAGGTTGGGCATTGAGTAAGATTGCTAAGCTAGATATTAATGTTAACCGAGTAAACCTTATTAGTGGCTCGTCGTACATACCTACCCCCATGGCTTTACGAAGAAAATTAGCATGTGTGAACATAAAAAACACTGATGACTACTGCTTCAAATGGTGTATGATAGCTGGTGTCGGTGGTATGCCAAATAAAAATAGAGCTGCGACAAGTTCCTATGATGTTGACATTACTAACAATGTTATACATTTGGAAAATGGGAAAGTTTTGAATTTTAATAATCTACAATTCCCATTGCCTACACACCATATATGGCAATTTGAAGATCAGAATCCCGATATCAGCGTAAATGTGTATGGTTATGTAAATGGAGTCATTGTCGGCCCCTATTTTAAAACTGCCAATGTGAAATCAACACATATAAATTTGCTGCTGCTAACCGAAGGAGAAAAATCACATTATATTCTCGTAACGAGCATCTCAAGGTAATTTTGCATATTTTCAATTTTTCCATCAAACCATTTAATGAGATTTTTGTTCTTCTTCTTCCAGACTCTTGAGTAGGCAGAAACGGAACCATAATGCACGTATTCATGTGTGTGATCTATGCATACGTCATTTTAATTCGCGAGACAAACTGTATGAGCATCAACAAAAATGTCAAAAGGTAAAGAGGTCAATGCCGGACAAACATAGTCAGAAATTGACATTCAATAATTTCAAGCGCGAGCTCATGGTTTCGCATACAGTGTATGCAGACTTTGAGTGTATTTTAGAGGACAGTAGCGTGGAAAGTGACAACACTTCAAAGACTACATCTTTGAAAAAACATGTACCATGTGCATATAGTTACAAAATTATATGTAGTTACGATAGTAGTCAAAATATTTTAAGAAAGTATACGGGTGTAGATGCTTCCAAAAAATTCTTAGAGGATTTAATTGCGGACTGTAAGACGATCTATGATCGTCTAAATATCGTCAAACCAATGGATAGATTGACGCCCTTAGAGGTTAGAGAATTTTTAAAAGCGAAAGAATGTCACATTTGCCAACGTGAAATTAACACGCATATTGAAAAAAAGGTTAGAGATCACTGCCATCTCACAGGCAAATATAGGGGACCAGCACACAACAGCTGCAACCTACAATACCAAATAGCAAAGTTCATACCAATTTTCTTCCATAATTTTTCAAAATATGACTCACATCTTTTTATCAAAGACTTGGCAGACTTTGAGGGTACAACTTCGGTTATTGCCCAGAATAAGGAGACATATATTTCCATGTCACACATCATTCCCATGGGTAATCGAAAAATATTAGAGATGAGGTTTTTGGACAGTTTCAAATTTATGTCGGCAAGTTTGGACACACTTGCCCGTAATTTGCCTAACGATGCCTTACTAAATGTGAAAGAACACTTCCCCGTCAATTTCGATTTGATGAAAAGGAAAGGCGTTTTCTGCTATGACTATTTATCAAGTCATAGTAGATTAGATGATGAAAAACTTCCATCCATAGAAGATTTTCATAACACATTGACTGACACACCGTGTTCCATGGAAGACTACACACACGCTCAAAATGTGTGGAGCACCATGGGGTGTGAGACACTTAAAGAATATATGGAATTGTATCTGATCACAGACGTTCTCCTTTTAACCGATGTGTTTGAGAATTTCCGAAAATTATGTTGGAATATACATGGACTTGACCCTTGTCATTATTTCACTGTCCCTGGCCTTTCTTGGGAAGCAATGTTGAAATGCATTACAAAGACAACAGAATTACATCTCTTACTAGATAGAGAGATGCATAATTTCTGCATGAGGGGGATTAGGGGTGGTATAGTGCAGTGTAGCAAAAGGTATGTTCGCGCCAATAATAAATATATGGCGAATTATATAAAGGATGAGCTATTGTGTATGCTTTTATACATTGACGCGAATAACCTGTATGGATATGCTATGTCACAGTATCTCCCTCAAAAAGATTTCAAGTGGGTTACGGGTAGTGAAGAATTCCTAATGAAGTTTTACATAGATAAAATATCAAAATTGCCAGCCAATTCGAATGACGGCTATTTTCTTGAGGTTGACCTTTCTTGCCCCAAAGAAGTTCACGATTATTTAAATGATTTTCCTCCCTGTCCTGAGAACAAGTTTCCCCCCGGTTCCAAATTTAAGAAATTGATAGCAGATTTCGAAGACAAGAAAAACTATGTCATTCATTATAGAAATCTACAGCAATGTATAGATTTGGGTTTGAAGCTTGATAAGGTGCATAGAATAGTTACATTCGTGCAAAGTGATTGGCTTCGTCCATATATTGAAATAAATAATGGGCATAGAGCCAGAACCGACATTGCATTTGAAAAAGATTTTTTCAAATTATTAAATAATGCAATTTATGGCAAGACGATGGAAAATGTCGAAAAACGAACGGACGTTAGAATTGTCAAAGTATGGGAAACAGTTGGAAAAAGGAATAGCGCAGTGAAATTGATTTCCAGTCCGAATTTTAATAGTTTAATTCATTTCGGGGAAAATATGGTTGCTATTCAAATGAATAAGGAGGAAATTATCTACGATAAACCAATACAAATGGGCTTTGCGATTTTAGAAATTTCAAAACATTTCATGTACAACTTTTATTATGAGTTTCTGAAAGAAAAATTCGGCGATGATGTATCTTTAGCATATACAGACACTGATTCAATGGTCCTCGAATTCTTAGGTAGGGACTTTTATGAAGAATTGACGGTGGAAGAAATAAAAGCAAGATTCGATACATCCGACTTGCCTCTAAATAATAGGTTCAACTTCCCTATAGAAAATAAAAAAGTAATTGGAATGATGAAAGATGAGAATTCGGGGAGAATAATGACGGAATTCATAGGGTTGAGACCGAAAATGTACTCTATGAAAGTAGAGGGTGCTTCGGAAATTAAAAAATCTAAGGGCGTCAAAAAATCCGTTTTGAAAAAGTACACGTTTGAGACATACCGCAATTGTCTCTTTAACAAACAAAATGTAAACGACAACATGCTAGTTTTTAGGTCAAAGAAACACACAGTGTTTACAAATAGAATTAATAAAATAACTTTAAGTTATAATGACGACAAAAGAAAAATTCGAGAAGATGGCATTAAAACCTATGCATGGGGTCACTATGCAATCGCAGAAGAAAACCATGCAATGGAACATAATGAAATCAACTGGGAGTCAATAAATCCAATGGTGTTTGAGGAGAGTTTGAATGATATTCAAAGTCTTGACTTGGCAACAATAAATGATTTACATGACTTGAATCTTGACCGTTTTGTCTGATAAGAAAAAAAAAAAAAAAAAACATATATAATTTGTTGTATGTATTTATTTATTTTTTAAAAGAAAAAAAATATATTTAAATTGTTATTTATTACTATAAACATGTATATAAAATGTATATAAAAAAAATTTAATAACAATAAAAAAAAAAAAGTGATTTTTTGGTTTTTAAATAATTTTTCGAACAACTCCAGTCAAAGGTGTGTATTCCATCAGGCGATCGTGCAGTATAAGACAGTAGGCATGTGTATTTGGTGTGATTGGTTTACTCGTTTCAATTTCGAGTTTAACGTCTATTGGACCATGCTTTATCATTTCATTTTGATGGCTAACATCAATGATTATTAGTGGCGAGGTCTTGAAATCATCAAGGCCTAAGATTGGTTGTGTCTCCCTTTGATAATAATTTTCTTGAAATTTAGTATACATATCATAGAGTATGGCATATCTATTTTCATCAAATTTTAAATTTAAATCATCATACGGATAGGTCTCTGAATTCAAATGCACTTTTATGTTTGTTAAGTTACAGTGAACAAACTTTCCTTCCCGTTCAAATGCAAACAAAATGAATCGTGGTCTCTCCCTATTCAGCGACAGCTTTACATTCCAGTTGCATTTCACCGATCCAAAGAAAGTGGGATTAAAATGACAATCCCAACTTCGAAATGCAATCGGTAATGATGTTCCATCACGTACAGTTTTCATGACTTTTATTTTCATAGGGTCAGAGAGCTGTACATGGGGTATCCTCCACATTACATTGGTAATGGTTAAATTTAGATTTTCCTTTGGATCCAATGAATAACATGCTTGGCTATCGTTAGAACTTCGATGAAGTATTAACTCATGCTTGCTATGCAATATAATTTTATTGAAATCTTCGGCAAAACCCAGTAACATCTTTAATGGAACATAAAAATTGAATGTGTTCACAGCTATATCTTTCAAAGAACTCCATCCTGCGTTCAGGAGCATATTACTCTCAAAACTTGTTAGGGAAGCGAAATTTTTTATTGTGCTTGATATACCAAGATATCTCGATCGATCAATTTCAACACCATTAAGCTCATAGCGGATTTCATCAAACATGTATGCCACACAATTGTTTCTTAAACGTGCGTTGGCGGCTTTCTCTCCACTAGCCACTGTTATGATACCCTCTATGTAAATATAACTTTCAGCTGGCAATACGTACAAGTCTTGATTTTGTATGGTAATTCTAATCTCATCATTATTTTTAAATGAGTGAATATATGGAACATAACTATGATAGTCTTTTTTAGTTATATTTTCATCGGAAAACGGCTTCTCAGTGACATTAAGAATTTCTGACATTTTGTTTTAAACGAAGTTTGAGAGATTTTAAAAATTTTCTGTTTTCCTTAGATAAAGGCAGTAGTCTGCGGTTGGTGGTTTGTTCTCGAATGTTTCCCTTTGACTTTCCGCCGACGTATTTATTGTAAATAATCATCTTGCAGATGGCCTTAGATGGAGGCGTAAAGTAATTTCCTCACCTCGAAAGTTTATTAATCGTTCTTCTTGATCCACAATCCACACTTTAAGTGAACTGATTTCTTTAACGATCACTGGTAAATAAACTAAATTTCGTGGTATTTCATCTAATTTATAGCCAGGAGATACGTTTATGGCAAATTGATGAATGGTATGCACCGGTAAACTATTCATGAAAGCACCTGAAGTAATATTACATTGAACTTGAATCGCATTTACCCTCATAATATTCACAGGAAGGGATGATTTGTGTGTTATATTGGGTGTCAAAATCTCTCTTTTGAAACCCAATAAGCGACCAATAGAACAATCATGACTGAAATCAATTTTGTCATGTGAAGAGAATATTTCAATTTGCAGTGTATTGTTGTTGGCGGAAATATTGATATTTTTCGATCCATTGTTTCTTCCATAAGCCATTTTTATATAGTCGACTATATCTTCCAGTTCATATGAACCTATGGGGATTTCAATTACTTTCTCACCAATATGAAATAAATTGTTATCATTATCTATATTTGGTATAGAGTTGTATGTATGAAAATCAATTAACGCGCATTCATAATCACCAGAGAGCTGCAATGAGGGGAAATATTCCGCAGATAGGATTGATGATTTTCCCGTTAAGGCTAGTGTTATTGACATTGTGAGTGTTATGATTTGAATGATATACACGTGTTAAATTAAATCGCTTTTATTTATCCATGAATTATGTTGATTTGAAAAACCCAACCATTTAACATAAACACGATCTCCTCGAGTTTTTAAAACTTTTTCTACTAGGTAAGAATTAGGGTATCTGGTTCTTTTTAATTCCTCCTCATAAAAACATCCTTTTATGGGATGACCTTGATAATCTTCCAATATGTACGTTACAGGATTTGTTACTTTGATTAATTTAATACGGAATATTTCCGTGCTGAAATTTGGGGTATATCCCTTTTCAAATATATTCTTATATTTGCTGATACGTACAAAATCACCCACTTTATATTTGTGTGACTTGAATATTTTAAGCTTGCTATATACGGTATTGAGCAATTCCTGCTGGTTTTTCGAATTTACTTTGTATGGCGCCATTTTAATTGTTCGATGTCTTGTTCTATTGTATGTGTATATCAACTTTTTATACAGATCAATCCACTTATAGTTCCCGTTAAAGGAAAACTCACGAAACATTTTGCTTTTTAATGTGCGATTGAAGCGTTCAACGATGGATGCTTTCATTACACTATATGTGGAGTAGTGGTTAATACGATACTTTTCCATTAGCTTTCCAAAATCTTTATTGAAAAACTCTTTCCCATCATCTGTTTGCAAGTTCTTGGGCATTCTTCCTTCTTTCAATATTTTATGAAACGCCGCAGTTACATCATTTGCATTTTTAGTTTTTGTTGCTCCAGCCCAGGCATATTTGGAAAACGTATCGATAACTGTCAACAAAAATTTATATCCGCTATTTTTTCTAGCATATTTTCCCATTTCGACTAAATCCGCCTGCCACAAGTCATCAATCCCTTTCATTATGACTCTACGACGAGGAAAGTTTTTTCGCACTTGAGAATGAATTTCATTTACGATTCCTCTTCTCTCCATGATCATTCGTGTTTATTGTAAATGAATGTTGGCGAGGGATACAATTTACTCATAGCGTCGAAAATGTTTGCTAGTGAAGTTTTCAATTCCGAAATCTGCTCCTGCGTTTTGTAAAATTCTACGCTTATCTCTTTTTTGAATATTTCTTGTGAGCGCGTGATTTGTGCTTGTAGGTAAGCTTTGTTGACTGCGTCTCGATCTTCTGTTGGCGCACCCAAATTTTTAATTTTTTTAGTTTGTATATCGAGGTTATAATACCGGTCAAAAGTAATTCCCAAAATTTTTTGAGCATTTCTTCGTAGAATTTCTGAGTTTGAGAAGTGACCGAACTTGTCGACACTCATCTTGATAATAAAATTCCCAAACAATTGTTAGTAAATTATATTTGCTTCTCTTAGCTCTTCTATAATTGATACTATTTCATTATTGTGGTTATTATGACCAGCATTTTGAGATGCAATCAACAGCTTGAGACGATCAACCAATTCATTGGGGTCATCCCAATATATATAGTTTGGTGGTCGCATGTTTACACTCATTAATCCATCACCCACGTGAGTAGATTGAAATAATTTCTTTATAATATTGGTGTATTTTAAACCCTTGCTTGCTTTAATTTTTCCCTCGGACATGTAATCTCTTTTATGGGCATTCGTATTTATCAATATTTTCTTGTAGATTTCCAATTCAGATTTATCATAATTCTGGGGATTTTTATAAAAAAGAAGTTCAAATAGACCCGGAGTGCGAGCCCATCTTTGATTTCCTATTATAATTTTATCATCGGTCAATTGAAGGTCACTATTTCCGAACTTCCAACCACCATCGCTATCTTTATGTGGCCCAAAACATGTATCCAGTTTTTTATTGTTTTGTAAGGTGTTTAGATCATACAAAATATCCTCATCTTCCGATTGCGAATAGAAATTATCATTATTATCATCATCATCATCATCCTTTTCAACTTTTGTGTTTTTCACGGGTGTTGATAACTTTTCATTTTCTTCTAATTTAATTTCCTTCTTTGATAGTTTTCCTTCGAAATGATTGGGTTTCGCTTCATGTGACAGCCTAAGAAATTTATTCAGTGGAACTGTCAGCGGTTTAAAAGTACTTTCAAGCTGGTTATTACGTTCGATTTCACCATGTCTTAAATCATCAAATTTTCTTTTTAAAACTTTTCTTGTCTTTATGAGCTGTTTTAAAGTATTTTCATCCATTATTGCGTCTGTTTTAAATGAATTGCTTTTCATTACTAAACTTGAATATATGTATCGAAGCCTTTTCTATAACGCCCATCATTAATTTCGTTATCCTTACTTATTGTTAAAAATTGGTACTTTTCTTTCCAACATTCGCGACATAATTCTTTAAATTTGTCGTATGTCATGTCACTTAGAACATTATCATCGTAAACATGTTTTAAATTCATTTCATCTTGTTTGAATATAATGATAAAATTTGCATTATCTCGTACTAAATGTTTTGGTATTCGTGTGTATGATTGACACAAATAAAAACAATCTATGTTCTTATGCCTACCCATACAAAAATAAGCACGAATATTATTTTGTTTTTCACAAGCCACATCATCAAAAATCATTATTGAGTTTGGTTTTGCTTCATCTGGTGCGATCACGTCACCACTATCGGAAAAAGTGTACAACCCCATTCCCTTTATAGGCTTTAAAAGCGTTTTCAAATATTCATACTTTGGTTGGTATAGAGATTTTGAATACAGATATATATTCTCAAATTTTAGACCATTGGGACTCTCTATTAAACTAATCATAGTATTAGTTTTTCCACAATTTGATGGACCGACAATTAGAGCACGAATAGTGTTTGGTAATAAGGAACTATGTTTAGTCTTGAGAGGTCTTTTATGCAGAAAATCATAGTTTTGAACATTAATATTTTTAACCTGCTTTACGAAACGCATTTTGATGACTGTGAATTGAAAAATATTTCACTGCAATATATGTTTTCTTTTTTTGTTTTTTAGAGTTAAAAAAAAAAAAAAAAAAGTATAAAATGATCGTTTACGCGAAAAATAAAATTATTCGCAAGAAAGCAATCAAAGGAAGAGGACTACTTAATAACATCATTAACGCATTACCATTTGAAGTGCATTTACCTGGCTATCAATATTGCGGACCGGGAACTAAACTACAAAAACGTTTGGATCGGGGAGATAAGGGAATAAATGGATTGGATGCAGCTTGCAAAATTCATGATATTGCATATTCTGAAAACCAAGATCTTGAAAATAGACATAGAGCTGATAGAGAATTAACCGAGAGAGCCTGGAAGCGCGTGTTGGCAAAAGACAGCAGTTGGGGAGAAAAAATAAATGCATATTTAGTTGCAAATGCAATGAAGGCTAAGACAAAATTTGGTATGGGATTGAAAAAGAAAAACAAGAAACCAATTTGTGGGAAAAGACTATTTAAAGATGCGCTCAAAAAGGCAAATACGGTTCTAAAGAAACAAAAACCGGCAGATATCCATGCTGCTATAAAAGTGACTCGAAACGTTATTGGTAGATCATTCAAGGGAAAAAAAGCACAAGTTACTATTCCAAGAGTAATAAGAGTACCAAAAATTGGCGGTTTCCTCCCACTAATACCAATTTTAACAGCACTCAGTGCCGTAGGTGCCTTGGCGTCAGGTGGTGCATCCATAGCCAAAGCAGTTAACTCTGCCAAAAATGCTAAGCAACAACTAGAGGAAAATGCACGTCATAACCGTGCAATGGAGAGTGTGGCACTGGGTAAAGGCCTTTACCTAAAACCCTTTAAGAAGGGTATGGGTATAGTAATCAATGAGAATGAAAACAACAACACCCGCCAACGGAAAATAAAAAACTTGTAAAAGAGCTACCCAAGAGAGCGTTAACAGATAATGATTTGATTTCATTTGCCACAAAACACATTCCATATTTTAGAGGTGTCTTTATGAGGGATAGATTACCGAAAAAGCCTCACACAATTGAGTGTGGTATAGTAAATCTCGACACCTACAAGGGAAGTGGCGTATTACAAAAACAAAGATTTGGTTGAATATTTCGATAGCTTCGGAAATTTGCAACCGCCCTTAGAAATTTTAAACTATTTAGGAAAGAGAATAAATTACAATTATAATCGAGTACAGAAATTTAATTCTTTTAATTGCGGCCACTTGTGTCTTTTATTCCTAAGTAAATTTTAATGAAGAGAAAAAGACAAAACAAAAACAAGTAGTTTTTTTTTGTTTATTATTATTATTATTCATTTATACATTATTTATAGTAGTGTACATATTATAAATTTCCACATCTTTTTTAATAATACTCTTCATTTTTCTACCAAATTCAAAACAAAGACGAGTTAAATCAATCACTACTTCTTTTTCATAAAATCCTACAATTTCATTTATTTGAATGTAGGTTTTCTTTAACCTAGCACAAGTAGGAATATAGAAATTAAAATAAAAATAAGATATCTGCTTCTGCAAAATCGCATTCCAACACACAAATGTTGTTAAAAATACGCCAACGCGTGTAATCGAGCGCCATGTTTCTCCATCAATTTTGATTTTGCCATTATTTTGACGGAAAACTAGAAAACATTCACCATCCTTTTGACGAAAATCGTATCCGATATGTTCATTGGGGACATCATTCAACAAGTTGAAGGAGTCGAAAAACTCAAACTGATCCAGTCTCAGCTGTATATAGTCCTTGTATGTCATCAGATGAAGCCACATATCACGAGAAAATCCAATTAAATTTTTTCTCTTGTCTTGAAACCAAATTAGTGGTTCAAAGCAAAAAGTTGTCGAGAAACCACACGTCACTTTGAGCCGAGTGGTGACAAAGTACTCAAATTCAAAAACCACATCATGGTTCTTGAACATTTCACTTTTGTACGAGCTATTCGTCATTTTCGTCGGATGAATTTTCAAGACTGACGTGAATTCTAAATGAAAAATCGTATATATAGGGGCTTTGGAAAGCCAATTCATTTAGTATTTTCAGTTAATCCACGCTAAAATGACAACTCTGACGAGAAACAATTTCGCGCTGTTGGATTTTCAATACTGCCACGGCGATGATAGCAGCATTTATATGAAGGAGCTGTCATATATGGGTGCTTCTTCAACCGTACCCAATCACTTTTTCTTCAAACGTCCCTTTGATTTTCGTGAACTAACCAGAGTAGGGCGTAGAAAAAACATTTACTGTCGGAAATTTGTACATGGATTGGATTGGATGGATGGTGACATAGACTACATTAATGTCGGTGAAATTCTTTCGCCACTCAAATGCTATGACTACATCTTCTGCTTTGGGGAAGCCAAAAAAGATTTTCTAATGAAATACTTAGATGTTAATATCATTAATCTAGAGTATAAGACAAGTTTTTCAAAACTGAATAACTATTACACATCATGTGAAATTCATACCGATAATAGATTTAAATGCGCTCTCAATAATGTTTTCAAACTTTTTGTATATTTAGAAACAAATTTTTCCCATGTACAAAATTTTATTAATGATGAATAAATAAACAATAAACCAAAAATCAAATTGCGTTTTTATATTATTTTGTACCTTTATTTACACTGCTTAGAACAACAAAAGTTAAACCATATAATAGAAACACATGACCAAGATTGAAAATGTGGAAAACATAATTAGCTATGGATACATTGTTGTTGATTTTCTCTTCCTCTCGCTCCATATTCAATCCGCAGGTATCGTATCCTATAGGTTGGAGTATATGCGTTAGCTCTTCCTCACACAATGGAATATTATTATTAGGATACCCTCTCAACAGTGGACAAATCGGAGACCATCGCATATGCTCAGATATTACATTATCATCTGGCTGCCAAGAATGTATTTCCACATGACAGAAGTAGCATTTCACTTTATCGTGTTCGCCAGTATAAAAAAGACCACTCATTGCCATCTCTTTCCAATTTTTATGCCTCCCCGACCAAGATTGAAAAGTCTTACAACGCTCATCTTCCCGATAGAGTAGACTTTTGTTTGTGCCTGGTGTTTTTAATTTCTCTACTTCACTCATCTTTTTCGTTTCAGTGCAAGTAACTCTGTATACTGTGGTTACGTCCAAGTATGTCGACGCTTTTATTCTAGCGAAAGTGAATAATTGTTTGCCACTCACCCACCCTTTCCTTTTCATTTCCCATCATTATCCCAACCAAAAATAAAAAGAATGAAAATTTCAAGTTTTACAAAAAATTATTTTATTTATTTATTTTTTTTTTTTTTTTCTTAACCTAAATATGGTACATAAAAAGTGTCTGGTGTCAACAACACTTCGTTCAAAACTAGTTTTGTAAATTCAGCTCCTTCTTTAAGCGGTACTTTGGTAATGGAGAATGTTCCTTCATTCAAGCGCTGGATGTCCTCTTCACTCAACGAATTGAACCTTGAGGGTAGATATAAAACTCCATCATTGAGTTTTAGGACAACCTTTTCACCAAATTTGGTTGTTGTCCTATAGGCACCTCCTATAAGGTATTCAACATTTATGGACAGCTCCTTCATGTTGATAATTTTCTTGAAATTTAGGGAATTGAAACTTTCCACTAACTTGTTGCTTGCCATCGTGTATTTCTAATTGTGACTGAATACCGATATTGAAAAACTTCGACTATTTATAACAAACATGGTCAGTCAATTTGGCTGCACTACCACCCATTCGTTTCCCCCTCCACATAATAAAAAGAAGTTTCAGCTTTGTGTTTTTTTTTTGTTTATTATTATTATTAATTTATTAATATATTATATAACTATTTCATAATTGAGTTAAAAAAAAAAAAAGAAGAAAATTAAGAAATTTTTTATGATTCTCTACTCCAGCTCTTCATCCTAGTCTTGAAATGAATCCTCGTTTCTCCATGTGAAAATTTCATCTGCCATACGTTGACATTCGCTATCCCAATATTCTTGTAAAGTCTGGCATCCGATAGTTATGGGTGCTTCCTCTTCATTAACCCATTCATACAGATTTTGTCCGCATTGGAATAAGTCGATCATTTCGTCAAAAGACATATCCATATCCATTATTTTTATTTTTTGTTTCTTGAGCGAAAAAAAAAAAAAATGTTTTCCCGAGAATGTTTTTCCTTCAACGACAAAGAACCTTCTGCAACTTACCGAAGACAAAATGTCCTTTATATACAAACAATTCATTTGTTTTTCATACATTTTTTTCATATTCCCTCCTTTCTGAGCATGATCATTAACATTTACAGAGAATATATCATATTTTAAAATTTTTAAACATATCAAATATTCAAACAATGTAATATTCCATCATGCATCCACAAGTATTCCTGAAGATCCTGTCTATATACATGTCCATAGATCTCTTCGTTGATGAAATGTACAACTTTTCAACCTTAGGTGACAATACTTGACACATCATAAATTCGTCAAATTTAATGACGGTTATTTGTCTATAGTTTCCCTTCAACGAAATCAATTTCTTCAAAACTCAACAGGTGTCAAAATTTCCGGTACTTGTCAGATCAACAGAAATTGTATACATAATTGGGAGTAAGATTTTTTTCCCCCATTTACAACACATAGACCACTGTGGCTATTTCCATGAAAACGATTATTTCTCATTCAATTTCAACTAGCAACGGTTTTCATTACCAATCGATATTTACAATCATAACCCTCACGTATACACTTAACTATCCTAACAAATTTTTAACCTTGATCAGCTACAATTTCCCTCCCACCAAAACTACCATCAAACTCACTATCTCCAACGTTAGCGATCCTCAACAAATTTCATTCTAACCGACGCACAAAATTTTTCCACGTACATTCCCTTTTGCTTCCACCTTCACTTTTCTATGCCCATCATCATTTTATGATCAACACATCCCAACTATAAAATTTATGAAAAAACAGCACGTTAGAAAAAACTATTACTTACCTAACCAATGAAAATCCAAACTCACTATCTCCAACGTTAGCGATCCTCCAAAAAAATTTCATTCTAACCGACACACAAAATTTTTCCACGTACATTCCCTTTTGCTTCCACCTTCGCTTTCCATTTTTTACCCTCCAAGGATAGCGATCCTCCACAAATTTCATTCTAACCGACACACAAAATTTTTCCACGTACATTCCCTTTTGCTTCCACCTTCGCTTTCCATTTTTTACCCTCCAACGATAGCGATCCACCACAAATTTCATTCTAACCGACACACAAAATTTTTCCACGTACATTCCCTTTTGCTTCCACCTTCACTTTTCTATGCCCATCATCATTTTATGATCAACACATCCCAACTATAAAATTTATGAAAAAACAGCACGTTAGAAAAAACTATTACTTACCTAACCAATGAAAATCCAAACTCACTATCTCCAACGTTAGCGATCCTCCAAAAAAATTTCATTCTAACCGACACACAAAATTTTTCCACGTACATTCCCTTTTGCTTCCACCTTCGCTTTCCATTTTTTACCCTCCAAGGATAGCGATCCGCCACAAATTTCATTCTAACCGACACACAAAATTTTTCCACGTACATTCCCTTTTGCTTCCACATCCGCTTTCCAATACCCTCCCATAGTTTACGATCACCACTTCCTGACTATAAACTTTACACGTACAACTCCAAGTTAGAAAAAGCCATTAATAAGTGTAAAGTAACCATTAACATGTTAGAAAAGCCCATAAAAACTGCAATCTACCCATAAAAAAATTTTAGAAAAACCCATAAAAACTGCAATCTACCCATAAAAATTTTAGAAAAACCCATAAAAACTGCAATCTACCCATAAAAATTTTAGAAAAACCCATAAAAACTGCAATCTACCCATAAAAATTTTAGAAATACCCATTAGAAAAAGCCATTAAATTATGTTAAACGCACCTACTCTCTCTACTCTCTTAGAGCAATCGCAAGCCAAATTTGGGGGTCCTTTTATATGGGGGCTATACGTAAAAGTGGACCGATGTGGACCAATTTTTGCATAGTTGTTAGAGACCATATACTAACACTATGTACCAAATTTTAGCCGGATCGGATCAAATTTGCTTCTCTTAGAGCAATCGCAAGCCAAATTTGGGGGTCCGTTTATATGGGGGCTATAGGTAAAAGTGGACCGATATAGCCCATTTGCAATACCATCCGACCTACATCAATAACAACTACATGTGCCAAGTTTCAAGTTGATAGCTTGTTTCGTTCGGAAGTTTACGTGATTTCAACAGACGGACGGACGGACATGCTCAGATCGACTCAGAATTTCACCACGACCCAGAATATATATACTTTATGGTGTCTTAGAGCAATATTTCGATGTGTTACAAACGAAATGACAAAGTTAATATACCCCCATCCTATGGTGGAGGGTATAAAAAATAATAAAAAGTTCAGTTCGTCCATATCTTATCTTTCCACCATCATGGATTACATTCAAAATTTTACTAATATTGGTCGTTCATGTCAATATGCGATGACATGATGATGAATATATATGTAATTATAGACCAATATCCACCAATGATCAACCGAATCGAATGAAATTTACTCCTTCAAGAGGCTCCGCAAATCAAATCTAGGGATCGGTTAATATGGAGGCTATTTATAATTATGGCACGATTATTAGAGGGCATATATTGACATCACGTACCAAATTTCAACCGTTTCGGATGAATCATCAGAATCATCATCAGAAGGCTCCGGAAATTAACTCTGGGGATAAGTTCATGTGGGGGATATATAAGTATGGGGGCTATATATAATTATGAATATCTACCAATTTTTGCATGTTTGTTAGAGACCTGGACAGACATGGACATATATTAAATTTTGTCATCCAAGAACTTCGGCAAGCCAAATTTGGGGGTCGGTTTATACACTGAAAAAAATATTGACCTAATATGGAAGATTATACAACTTAGTTTTATATATATAGTTTATAATTTTTGCTTCAAAAATTTTTTTCATTAAATTTAGGACACAAATCTCGAAATTTTGCGTCCCTCTGTCGAAGTTGTAGATCCTTGAAGTAAGGCAAATTTTCCTTAAAATAAAGAAAAACATTTTTAATTCAAAGAAATCGTCTTTAACTCAACTGACATATTGAATTTTTAAATTTAAGATAAAAAAGCTTCAAATATAGGCTACGACTTATTTTGAGGATTTACATCTTTGGTTTAAAGTTTTTTTAGCATTAAGAAACCAGTTTTTACTTTGAAGTACCTGGCATAATTTGGATTTTGAAACTGGAATTTGTTTGTACATGAATACTTTTATTAATATATCGCAAAAAGATCCTAGATTTAAAGCCATGGAGGTCCCTCAAACATGTCTTTATTTTAAAGAAGCCGCATCTTTGGCTCGGAATCAATAAACTTTTTTTTAGTGTAGGGGGGCTATACCTAAGAGTGGTCCGATATGGCTCATTTGCAATACCATTCGATCTACATCAATAATAACTAATTGTGGCAAGTTTCAGGTCGATTGCTTGTTTCGTTCGGGAGTGTTTTCAACAGACAGACGGACAGCCAGAAGGAGTGAGTGTTTTAAGGGCCCTGTGATCAATCTTTCGATGTGTTGCAAACGGAATGACAATGTTAGTATACCCCCTACATCCTACGATTGAAGGTATAAAAATTAAATCCAATCCAATCCAATGAATATTTCCATAAAAAATTATTATGATTCAACAAAGGTATCTCGTTATTGGGTTTAAATTTAAACCATTTAAGTCTTTTGGTGTTTCTCACCTACTCAAAATGTTCTATGTATGCATGTATGTATGAATCTTCTATAAGTCATGTCCTATACTCTTCACCTATAAATTAATTTATCTCTGTGACTTACCTATTCTTATGACATTCTAAGCCTATTCTGTAGAAATTAATCATTTACCGAATCCTATCATGGGTTTACTAAACTACGCCTACTGCACTTAAAATAACATTCTTATTCCATTACCATTACACAGAAATCGCCCAAAACTACTGTGACATGTTAAATATGCATATAGAAGACACCGGAGACAAAATACTGTATACGGCAACAAGGTTAGACATGATATATCTCTGGGCAAATAGAATCTGACATATGTACGATGAAAAACATTTGCTGAATGTTTTCTAAGCACGCATCAAATGCCAATCCCTAGGCCTTTTAACTCTCTTCCCTCAATCCCTATTAGGTTTTCGATAGTAGAGTACAAAAAAAAAAAAACAGAAACCAGGGTTTGAAGGAAAAATATACCCAGAAAAACAAACATATTTACATTTACATTTGATTTGTTTATTTTCTCTGGTCTGACTTAACTGTGGCTGTGGCAGTGGTAAAGCATTTCCCTGACTTTTACACATAAACGGCACAAATGTGATTTTAAATGAAATATGTCTTAAAGTAGGCAATATGATTTACACTGAATTTAAGCCTTGCAGTAGGCTACAGATTATCCGGTGTATGAATAAATAAACATCAGTCGAGACCATACATTATACCAAAGTAAAAATCATTACACAAGACCCATATAAATGTATGTGTGTGTGTTTGGAAATTCGTTTATGTAAATCCTATTGCATTCGTGGGTGTATTATTGGTGTGTGTGTGTCTGTTTTTTTTTTTTTTAGAATTTCTAGGGCCACAACCATATCACCAGTTTTATGCAATAATTCATTTTACGCATCCTGTTATGACATTTATATGACACCTAACATTTTATACAAATTTACTTCAGTCGAAGTCGACCAAAAACACACCAAAATGATATGATATTGTCCGTTTTTATGTCTAAAAATATTTGCATAATAGGTGGCAGCAATTTTTATCTCTTCATAGCAAAATATTTTTTTTTTTCGAACATAGTATCTGGTTACTCTCACCGGAATAAGGGCTTATGTGATATTTATTGTCAAATATAATTATGGTTATGGTAATTAAATCTAACTCAGAAAATAATGAGAAATCCTTATTAAATGCTTGTTCTATAGAAATTTATATAACTTTCCTAAAATTGTTGGGAGTCACCGTGGTGTAATGGTTAGCATGCCCGCCTTGCATAAAGGGTGATACGGTCAAAATTTGGTCAAGGGAAAACTCGTGTAAATCGGTGAAATCGTTTATTTAAAAAATCAAATTAAATTTCTTTTTCAAGTTCAATTAGTATAAAATTCAGGAAAAATATTCAGTTAGGCTTTCGCTTTTCCAAATCCGAATTGCCGGGTCTCACGCTTGACACCTGCCATCTGATTTTGTACAGCCACCTTGTCCACCTTCTTCGCCGCAGAAAGCCAGTTTGCCTTGAACTGCTGCTCGTCCTTAGCAGTTTTTTTGGTCTTCTGTAGGTTCCGCTTGACAATAGCCCAGTATTTCTCAATTGGGCGGAGCTCTGGCGTGTTGGGAGGGTTCTTGTCCTTGGGAACCACCTGCACGTTGTTGGCGGCGTACCACTCCATGGCCTTTTTACCGTAATGGCAAGATGCCAAATCCGGCCAAAACAGTACGGAACAACCGTGTTTCTTCAGGAAAGGCAGCAGACGTTTATTCAAACACTCTTTCACGCAAATTTCTTGGTTGACAGTCCCGGAAGCTATGAAAATGCTGCTTTTCAAGCCACAGGTACAGATGGCTTGCCAAACCAGATATTTCTTTGCGAACTTTGACAGTTTTATGTGCTTGAAAATATCTGCTACCTTTCCCCTTCCTTTTGCCGTATAAAACTCCTGTCCCGGAAGCTGCTTGTAGTAGGCTTTGACGTAGGTTTCGTCGTCCATTACCACGCAGTCAAACTTCGTCAGCATCGTCGTGTACAGCCTCCGGGATCGCGCATTGGCCGTCGTATTTTGTTTATCATCGCGATTTGGAGTCACTACCTTCTTGTAAGTCGATAGTCCGGCTCGTTTTTTGGCTCGATGCACGGTTGTAGACCATACACCCAGCTTATTTGCGGCATCTCTGAGAGAGAGATTAGGGTTTCGCTTGAAACTACCGGCAACTCTCTTTGTCGTTTCAGCGGCTTCCGGTTTTCGATTTCCCCCCGATCCAGACTTCCTGGCTGTCGACAAACGTTCCCCAAACACTTTAATTACATTTGTAACGGTTGATTTGGCAACTTTTAGTGATTTTGGCAGCTTTGCGTGCGAATAGTTCGGATTTTCGCGATGCGCGAGCAAAATTTTGATACGCTGCTCTTCTTGCTTGGACGGCATTTTGACAACTGAAGAGTGAATTCCAAAATCAAAATAGGAGCAACATTCTACACACACACCTTCAAAATGAGGGGTGTTCAGGTTTTTTAAGTGCAAAATTGAAAGAAATACGTCAAGTTTATATTGACCAAATTTTGACCGTATCACCCTTTATCCAATGTGTTGGGTTCGATTCCTGCTTCGACCAAACACCAAAAAGTTTTTCAGCGGTGGATTATCCCACCTCAGTAATGCTGGTGACATTTCTGAGGGTTTCAAAGCTTCTGTAAGTGGTTTCACTGCAATGTGGAACGCCGTTCGGACTGGGCTATAAAAAGGAGGTCCCTTTTCATTGAGCTTAACATGGAATCGGGCAGCATTCAGTGATAAGAGAGAAATTCACCAATGTGGTATCACAATGGACTGAATAGTCTAAGTGAGCCTGATACATCGGGCTGCCACCTAACCTAAACTAACCTATTGATGTAGGTCGGATGGTATTGCAAATGGGCTATATCGGACCACTTTTAGGCATTACTCTCATACATCAATAATAACTACTCTCTCTACATCAATAATAACTACTTGTGACGAGCTTGTTTCATTCGAAAGTTGGCGTGATTAAACAGACGGACGGACATCACTATATCGACTCAGAATTTTACCACGTTCCACAATATATATTTTTATGTGGCCTGAGACCAATACATCGATGTGTTATAAAAGGAATTACAAAGTTAGTATACCACCCATCCTATCGTGGTAGGTATAAAAAGTGGCATCACATGAGAAAATGGCGGCATACAATTTACCATTATTTGCCATCGTTTAAGAACAGTCTCAAATTTGCCACTAAAGTCACACAAGGATAACTGACGCATACACACACATAATGGATAATAGTGCATGTTCATTATGAGACCACTTTTACCATCTTTTCTCTCCACTTGGGTTAGGTTTTATTATGTCACTAGCCCGTTATTGCAGGCTCACTAAGACAAATCAGTCCATTCGGCTATAACGTCAAGATAAATTTTATAACGGAATCCAAAGGGCTTATTCCATTGCCTGTAAAACAATTTAACACCATGAAACACTCGGAAATGTCACCAAAATTACTGAGAGGAGAGCACAGCTGACAAACTTTTGGTGTTCCGCCAAAACGGAGATTGACCCTATGAAGGATAGTATGTGGGTACGATATCCGCTGCACCAGGTTGACTCAAAAATCGAAGTCAACTTTTTCTAATCTTCAAATTCGACTAATCGACTTTTAATATTTTTAAAAATCTGGTCAAATCGACTTTTGATAATGGCCAAGATAGACTAATCGAAAAACTCTCTAAACAAATCTAAAACTCTCCGCGTAAAGTTGGAAGGGGAATGTAATGAGAATCTTTTCATTCGCAAAACTAATCATTTGAAAGACACAACGTCATAAGTCAAACTCTGAATGATTGCAAAAATGAAAAATCGTCATTTCGAAATCTGGAATACGACGAAAATTCGACTTTTCAATTTACAAAAACAAAAAAAATTTAATTATTTTTCAATTTCGGTAAATTCGAAAAGTCCATTTTTTATTTTCGTTACAATTTTCCATAAACTACGAGAGTGGCCCTATACCCAGAGAAAGAATATGATCACCTTAAACATATTTCAATAGCATCATGTTACCTTTTCATGTGAAAAAAGTTATTACTTGTTGCAAATAAATATTTTTTCTCACATTCTGGCCAAAATCAGATACATATTTTCCAAAACAAAAAATGACATGGTTGACACAAAGGAGTTACTCGTACCCCGTGAAAAAGTAACATTAAGCTCTTGAAAGATGTTTGGGGTGATCGTAATCCTTCTATGCGTGTAGAACTGCTTGGCCTTCCGAATGATCAAACGGCTACACCCAAGTAAGGATTGTGATAACCACAAACATGTTTCAAGGGCAAAATATTATTTTTGGATGGTGATCATGTAAGATATTTGTCGCAACTATGTTACTCATTCTCTGCGTGTACAGTCGAAATATTGCTCTGAACGTCAGAGGCTTCTACAAAAATAATTAAAACAAAAATATAATTAATTTTATTAATTTTTATACAATTAATTTTATTGAGAGTTTTTTTTTAATCCAATTAATTTAAATAATTTTTATTTATTATATGTAATATAATTATATAATTTTAATAATAATATAATAGTTTTAATTTAATTTAATAAATTATTTAAAATAAATTTATTTTCCTCCACCCTAATATCCTTGTAATAGTACTTAGTTTGGCGAGTGCGACTGATTTTTCCCACCATGTAGATCCTTAAATGATTTTATTGTGTTTTGTGTTCGTTTTTATTTCTGTTACTTTGCCCTTTTTCACCCATTCCCCTGGATGATGTCTTTGCTGTGTTTGTGTTACTTTTGCCTGTCCTTATTTTCTTTATAGATTTTGTCGTCTTTTTGGCGCCATGTCATAATTTCCTGAATCTTATTCTTGTTTTGTTAAATCTTCAATAAAGCCGAATGGCGAAAGAAAAAGGAAAATTACAAATAAAAAGTTTTCTTATTATTTTTGTATTTATTTTCTATGGTAGTAACTTGGTATATTTACTGCGGGTTATATTTCATTTATTTGCTTGTATTTTATGGTGGCATAATTTATTCTTGGCCCCTATATACGGTTTTCTAGTAAGATTCATTAAGATCGGTTAAATATTGAGGGCCTCTTAAAATGGACTGAAAAAAGTTAATAAGTTTAACTTTAAATTCAAATATGAACTTCGCAAACTTTACATTTCTAGGTATTTCTTTTCTTCATGATATAACGGGACTGTAAATCACATCTTGCATTGAAAAAAAAAAAATTGCCAGGAGGCCAAAAATTTCTTGTCCTTAAAGTATGAATGGGAATTTCAATTTAGTATAGAAGACTCTTTTTTTCTGCTCTATCGATAGAAGTACTACGTACTCAGAACGTTTTGACAGACGAGCGCTATTTGCGTTGTTTACGGCAACTTAAAATATTCATCTCACCCCAAAAATTGAAGAATCTGGTGAACATTTTCGTGCGATTAGTGCACCGATGAAGTTAATGTAACTTTTGATAATGAAGCTCAGCCAAGGACCAGTGGTAATCGATGGAATGGTGAACTTAATTGAAGTTGTAGTTTACTCCAAGACGAATTCCGAGAAGGACGTCTAAAATCAATTCCGGATGTGACCAATGGTGAGATTAAGACAACCTTGGCCATTATTAGGATCACCATACAGAAAGGATACCTCATCGATGATGATTTTTATACCCTCCACCATAGATGGGGGTATATTAACTTTGTCATTCCGTTTGTAACACATCGAAATATTGCTCTAAGACCCCATAAAGTATATATATTCTGGGTCGTGGTGAAATTCTGAGTCGATCTGAGCATGTCCGTCCGTCCGTCTGTTGAAATCACGCTAAATTCCGAACGAAACAAGCTATAGACTTGAAACTTGGCACAAGTAGTTGTTATTGATGTAGGTCGGATGGTATTGCAAATGGGCCATATCGGTCTACTTTTACGTATAGCCCCATATAAACGGATCCCCAAATTTGGCTTGCGATTGTTCTAAGAGAAGCAAATTTCATCCGATCTGGCTGAAATTTGGTACATGGTGTTAGTATATGGTCTCTAACAACCATGCAAAAAATGGTCTATATCGGTCCACTTTTACATATAGCCCCCATATAAACGCACCCCCAAATGTGGCTTGCGATTGTTCTAAGAGAAGCAAATTTCATCCGATCTGGCTGAAATTTGGTACATGGTGTTAGTATATGGTCTCTAACAATCATGCAGAAATTGGTCCATATCGGTCCATAAGTACATATAGCCCCCATATAAACCGATCCCCAGATTTGGCTGGCGGAGCCTCAAAGAGAAGCAAATTTCATCCGATCATCCTTAAATTTGGTACATATTGTTGGTATAGGGTCTCTAACAACCAAGCAAAAATTAGTCCACATCGGTCCATAATTATATATAGGCCCCATATAAAACGTTTTCCAGATTTGACTTCCGGAGCCCCTTGAAGGGGCAAAATTCATCCGATCCGGTTCAAATTTGAAACTTGGTGTTAGTATATGGCCGCTAACAACCATACCAAAATTGGTCCATATCGGTCTATAGTTATATATAGCCGATCTCCAATCACACAAAAATTGGTCCATATCGGTTCATAATCATGATTGCCGCTCGAGCCAAAAATAATTTACCAAAATTTTATTTCTACAGAAAATTTGGTCAAAATTTTATTTCTATAGAAAATTTTGTTAAAATTTTATTCGCTTCATAATCAAATTTTCATCATTCTAAAAATTTTATTTCTATAGAAAATTTTGTTAAAATCTTATTCGGTGCATAATTATGGTTGCCACTCGAGCCAAAAATAATCTACCAAAATTTTATTTCTATAGAAAATTTTGTCAAAATTTTTATATACTTGTTTTTATTCAGTTCAAACTGGGTTGATACCTATGACCCTTTGTATAAAAGACGAGTTTGCATTGACCACTTGCTCTTACTTGGATCCTAAGATTTTGACCTTTCCTTAAGGATTTTGGCATTGATTCCGAGCCAAAGATTCGGCTTTTTTAAAATAAAGACAGATTTTAGGGAGTCTGTCTTTAAATCAAGGCGCCATAAAATTAAGCTCAGAATACAGACCTTATCTCTCAAATTTTAACCAAATTAATTATTTGTGCGTGATTAACCAAATTAATCATGCACAAATAAATTTCCAACAAAATGCAAATTTTAACATATACTTCAAAGTAAAAAAAAAAAACTTTTTCCTAATTTCATAAAACTTTAAACCAAAAATTCAAATTCTTTGATCTCAGTTAATTTAAAGATTATTTCTGTAAATCAAAAATGTGTTTCTTTACTTTCACAGAGAATGTGAATTGCAAAGATTGGAGCCCAAAATTTAAAGAACGAAAATTTAAAAGCAAAGATATAAATAAACTTTCCTTTAATTATTTTTTTTATTTTAAAGAAATTTGTCCTTAATACTGTGTAATTTATATGACCTAAAATTTAGGCTGTATAATCTTTCATGTTAGGACAATATTTGTTGTGTGTTGCTAATTGGAGTAAGTATCTAGTTTTTTCGCAGTATTAAAAAGATCACATTCTTATGCCAAGAACACACTTCTACACACCAAAAAATTTTTTTTTTGGTTCAATCACGAAATGAATTGATCCAATTATTTTTTTAATTGAAATGTCTTCAATCACAGAAATGATAGTATCAATTTAAAAATTAATTGATACTATTAATTTGTGTGTTTGATTTTTGTTTCAATTAAAAAAATTGTTGAATTAATTAAAATTTTAATTGAATATTTTTTAAAACTCATTTAAGATTTTAATTGGAAAAATTGTCGTGAAATTTTTTCTGTGTATGTGTTCAAAACGAAATTTCCACCAACATTTTTTCGTTTATTTTTTTCTTTTAAATTCGATTTCTATTTAACGTTATTTCCCCTATTACACAGTACAAAAGCAATTTGATATTTGTTTTCTTTTAATACATGACCGCTTTCTTTTATATGATCTCCCAACAACACATTGAATTTTTCCATTTCATTTTCCCTACAAACTTTTCAGGCAAAAATTGTTTTTCTCTTTATAACAAAAACACACAGTGACCGAGTTAAGGAGAAAGGCGAAAAACTTATTTATTTACAACGTCATCATCATAATCATCTTCTTCTTCATCATGGGCATCGTCATCTCCTTGTGATACAGGCATCTGTGGTGGCGTTGATACCGTCAAGGCCTAAAGGGAGTCAGGCAATCGTGTGCGAAATAACAATTTAACCAAACATACGAGCTCGTGCACAACATGGCAACAACATTGAAACTTGGGAATCTGTAAATGCTTAACGGCTTTTAGGCTTATAGGAGCTAGTCGGTATTGGCCATGTTGCTTGCTTCAATATTCTTACAACTTGCCACTACAGATTTGGGGGAAGGATTTTGGTTGTTATGTAGCCAGAACCCCGTTTATAGACTTGTTGGTCTTTGGTGGCCTTGCTAAGGCTAGATGGCGCGTATGTGTGTATCTGTGTGTGTGAGATTGCTGTAGGCTTTTGTTTTGCTTTCTTTGGCATAGCTAGCCACAGGATCAGCCATGACCCATTTTCTTTTGTGTGTGTACGTACCCGCTAGTATGTGTGTTCTGTCTTAACTACATCTCTTAAGACGTATTTCAATTAAGAAAATTATAAAGAGATTTTCTTCTTCTGCTGCTGCGTCCGCAGTTGCAAAGTCCACCTACCTCATCAGCAAATGCTAAGTTACCAATCGTAATTAAATGTAGGAGAAAGAGCAACAACAACGACCAAACCACAATATATCTACAAAATTAAAATACATTAAGACAAGAGGCAGGAATCTTATGGTGAATAATTCTCAAAAAAAAAAATCCATGGGATGTCATTAGGGAAATGATAAAACCCAGAAAATGATAATAATTTGTGGAAACCGATAAATTATCATATGCACGAACACATTCGCATGCAAAGGGAAGCTCAAGTATCTATACTCATACTCAATGGTTTACATGAGTAATGACCTATTTGGATTTTATTATGACATGGCAAAACTGTTTATTCCTTCTACCATTGGATGTAGGATATATAGTAAAATTGTCATTCCATGTGTAGCACATGGAAATTTCCGATCATACAAAGTAGTTTGAATATGGCGATATTCTAAAATGTATAATGTTGACAAAGTTTTCTATAGAAATAAAATTTGGATAACATTTTCTACAGAAATACAATTTTGAAAAAATTTTCTATAGAAATAAAATTTTGACAAAATTTTCTATAGAAATAAAATTTTGACAAAATTTTCTATAGAAATAAAATCTTGACAAAATTTTCTATAGAAATAAAATTTTGACAAAATTTTCTATAGAAATAAAATCTTGACACAATTTTGTATAGAAATAAAATTTTGACCAATTTTTTTATAAACATAAAATTTTGACAAAATCTTCTATAGACATAACATTTTGACAAAATTTTCTATACAAATAAAATTTTGACAAAATTTTCTATAGAAATAAAATTTTGACAAAAATTTCTATAGAAATAACATTTTGACAAAAATTTCGATAGAAATAAAATTTTGACAAAATGTTCTATAGAAATAAAATTTTGACATAATTTTCTATAGAAATAAAATTTTGACAAAATTTTCTATAGAAATAAAATTTTGAAAAAATTTTCTATAGAAATAAAATTTTGAAAAAATTTTCTATAGAAATAAAATTTTGACAAAATTTTCTATAGAATAAAATTTTGACAAAATGTTCTATAGAAATAAAATTTTGATAAAATTTTCTATAGAAGTAAAATTTTGACAAAATTTTCTATGGAAATAAAATTTTGACAAAATTTTCTATAGAAATAACATTTTGACAAAATTTTCTATAGAAATAAAATTTTGACAAAATTTTCTATAGAAAGAAATTTTTGACAAAATTTTCTATAGAAATAAAATTTTGACAACATTTTCTATACAAATAAAATTTGGACAAAATTTTCTATAGAAATAAAATTTTGACAAAATTTTCTATACAAATAAAATTTGGACAAAATTTTCTATAAAAATAAAATTTGGACAAAATTTTCTATAAAAATAAAATTTTGACAAAATTTTGTATAGAAATAAGATTTTGACAAAATGTTCTATAGAAATAAAATTTTGACAAAATGTTCTACAGAAATAAAATTTTGACAAAATTTTCTATAGAAATAAAATTTTGACAAAATTTCTTTAGAAATAAAATTTTGACAAAATTTTCTATAGAAAGAAAATTTTGACAAAATTTTCTATAGAAATAAAATTTTGACAAAATTTTCTATAGAAATAAAATTTTGACAAAATTTTCTATAGAAATAAATTTTTGACAAAATTTTCTATAGAAATAAAATTTTGACAATTTTTTTATAGAAATAACATTTTGACAAAATTTTCTATAGAAATAAAATTTAAATATTCTATAGAAATAAAATTTTGACAAAATTTTCTATAGAAATAAAGTTTTGACAAAATCTTCTACAGAAATAAAATTTTGACAAAATTTTCTATAGAAATAAAATTTTGACAACGTTTTCTATAGAAATAAAATTTTGACAAAATTTTCTATAGAAAAAAATTTTCACAAAATTTTCTATAGAAATACATTTTTGACAAAATTTTCGATAGAAATAAAATTTTGACAAAATTTTATATAGAAATAAAATTTTGACAAAATTTTCTATAGAAATAAAATTTTTATAAAATATTCTATAGAAATAAAATTTTGACAAAATTTTTTATAGAAATAACATTTTGACAAAATTTTCTATAGAAAAAAAATTGACAAAATTTCCATAGAAATAAAATTTTGACAAAATTTTCTATAGAAATAAAATTTTGACAAAATTTTCTATAGAAATAAAATTTTGATAAAATTTTCTATAGAAATAAAATTTTGACAAAATTTCCAAAAAAAAAATTCTTTAAAAAAAATTTACAAAATTTCTATAGAAATAAAATTTTGACAAAATTTTCTATAGAAATAAAATTTTGACAAAATTTTCTATAGGAATAAAATTTTGACAAAATTTTGTATAGAAATAAAATTTTGACAAAATTCTCATTTTTTTCGACAAAAACAATTGAACCAATCAGGAAAGAAAATTTGTGATAATTTTAGAAATTACATAATTGGATTACAAAAACCGAAATCAGAAAAATAAGTAAATATTTGTCGATAAATTCTGGAAATTTATTAGAAATAATTAATTTTGATTTCACTTCGAAATTTCAAAAATATCGTTTGCGTCATAAAGGACGTAATTGTGATAAAGTTTACAAATTTTAAGAAAATCGAAATAATTTTGTGAGAAATACAAATTTAGTAAATATGTATTTGGGTATAGATTTTTCCACCTTTTCAAAGTAATGAAAATGTTCTATCCGATCCGGAAGTGGTGCACAATTTTGCGCAGAAGTGATGAATTTTTCAAGGGCTTACCATAAGACGGATGTCAACAGCACTCAATTTGCATCACGTCTTAATTCAGAATTTTGGATGTTAACTGAAAATTTTTTAATATTTTCACAAATAAATAATTTTTTTTATGATTCTTTTTATATACAACTTCCTGAAATGTTTAACCTCAAATATTTGAAAAAATTCGCAATTTTTCTGGAATGAATTTAGCAATTTTTTTGGACAAAATTTAGGTAATTTGTACCATTTTACTAACCCTTGCTTTGAAACAAGTTAAAATTATCCATTACCCAAAATATGAAAAAAATATTTATTAAAAATTTACCTAAATAACACCTTTGGGAGGACATTTTTGGAAGTGCTTTAAAGTCATGTCCTTGTACAAACTTCCAATTTTTTTGCTGGGTCATTTAACTAACGTACTAAAAAATTATTAAAGTCAATAAAAAAATTATTGAAGTATATTGGAGAAAATTTAACTAAAACCTAACTATTTCCATGATCACCAATAATATTAAGTTGTCATTTTAGAGATGTTGAGGGTTCACATTTTTTTAAGTGTCCTTTGGCATCCCTATAATATTTCAATAAACATTGTCGAAAATGTCATTGCATGACAAAATTCGTCAGCAATTTAATTGTTTCGCAGATTAGTTTACTTATTTTGTTGAAATCTGATTATTATTATTTACTTTTGTATTTATTCGAATTAAAGACTACAAACGAAGTGGGAGCCTAATTCCCAGAAAACAATGATAAACGGACATTGGAATACCCTTAAGAGCTTATTGTTTTTGCTAGACACTTTTAAGATGGTTTAGCTGGAATATTTCATTTTCAAAGAAAATTATGATTTATTTTTCCACTTAAGTGATATTTTGTTGATATTGTATGTTGCCGTTCTTATTAATAATGCGCATTATTTTTCCTCTTATGAAATATTGAAACTGGAATATGCGAATAGTAAAATATGTGAACTAAATATATATCGATTTTATTATTTTAGGTAAATATTGTATATATTTAAATTATTAAATTAAAATGCCGATAAATATGAAAACGAATACCATATCGATATGGATATAAAAAAATATTGAGCTAAATTGACTTAGAAATTTTTTTAAAAATCCCTAGATTAGAATTTTGTTTAAAAAATCCCTGGATTAGAATTTCTAATTTTGGAAGTTATAGGAATTCATTTTGTATTCCTATTAGGCTACCCACTTTACATCGCAGACAACGGAAAACATCATAGCCTTATTCAGCAGGAGAAAAAAAATTGAAAAAGAAATTTCTTAGGTTAGGTTAGACTATGGAGGATGATACAAATGCGTGCTAAGCGTATTTGTATCCACTTAAACCATAATTGGTCCATTGCGGTTCCTCAAGCTTCTCTTCCTCCTCCTCTCTGTCTCACTCCTGCCTGGTGAGAATACTCCTCAGGTTGCATACTCGCAAGTCGGTCATTAGTTATGTTAGGTTAAAGTGGCAGCCCGATTAAGTTTCAGGCTCACTTAGACTATTCAGTGAGAGCCACCGTGGTGCAATGGTAAGCATGCCCGCCTTGCACAAACAAGGTCGTGGGTTCGATTCCTGCTTCGACCGAAAAGTTTTTCAGCGGTGGATTATCCCACCTCAGTAATGCTGGTGACATTTCTGAGGGTTTCAAAGCTTCTCTAAGTGGTTTCACTGCAATGTGGAACTCCGTTCGGACTCGGCTATAAAAAGGAGGTCCCTTGTCATTGAGCTTAACATGGAATCGGGCAGCACTCAGTGGTAAGAGAGAAATTCACCAATGTGGTATCACAATGGACTGAATAGTCTAAGTGAGCCTGATACATCGGGATGCCACCTAACCTAACCTAACCTAGACTATTCAGTCCATTGTGATACCACATTAACTAAATGTACCTATTACATATGGGCACTTCTAGTTTTAACCCTAAAATTCGCTTACGCCTTACACAAAATACAGGACACTCACACAAGAGGTGTTTAATTGATTCCTTTTCCTCCGCATCATGAGAGCTATACAATAATGATTATACTTCGCACCAATTGTTTTTGCAAATTCGCCTATCAGGCAGCGACCCGTTATAGCAGATATCAGGAGCGATATCTGACGTCTTGAGAACACTAGCATATCTAGTGTGCGGTTCAAGTTTAAATGGGGCCATATTTGCTTGGTGTCGTTACAACCCTTGCAATTCTCACATCGAACATTTGCCATCATGGCAGCTTTCTAACGCAGTAAGAGTTTGCTGGTAGCCAGAGACATACCAACAGATTCTAGTTCCCCTGGAATATGTAAGTTAGTTCCAAGCCTTGCTAACTCATCTGCTTCGCAGTTCCCCGGTATGTTCCTATGGTCAGGCACCCATATTAAGGCCGGTACTCTGTTCGGTTTTCGCGTTGAAACTCCATACAAAACCAAAAAATGCGAAAAATTTGCTAAATTTTTTCCATTTGTGATACTTTGTTTTTTCGTGTTGAAAAACTGACGTTTATAGCACGGCGCCATTTGCAATGTGAATTAAGAATTAATTTATTTATTAAAATCTATTTGTGCGGGTTTATAAATCAAACACGGACCATATTTTTGTTCCGAAACTATACAAAGGATCAAAGGAATAGCAGATCAATTGCGCAAGGAAAAATAAAATGTTATTTTGTAAAAACAAGCAACAACCACCAACTTAATCCAATATCGCTCCCTGTAAAATAGCGCTCCAAGCTACCTAAAAAAACGCCGCTTTCTATGTGCAAAATAATGGTTTCCATAACATTTTTTCGCAAGAATGAACATAGTACCGGCCTTTAGCTGAATATTGCACTGCTCAGCCATCTCGTTGAGAGATTTGCGGCAGTCGATGGCCGTTTTCGGGTTAAGGAACACAGAGTCCACCAATTGTTTTTGCAAATTCGCCTATCAGGCAGCGACCCGTTATAGCAGATATCAGGAGTGATATCTGACGTCTTGAGAACACTAGCATATCTAGTGTGCGGTTCAAGTTTAAATGGGGCCATATTTGCTTGGTGTCGTTACAACCCTTGCAATTCTCACATCGAACATTTGCCATCATGACAGCCTTCTCACGCAGTAAGAATTTGCAGGTAGCCAGAGACATACCAACAGATTCTAGTTCCCCTGGAATATGTAAGTTAGTTCCTAGCCTTGCTAACTCATCTGCTTCGCAGTTCCCCGGTATGTTCCTATGGCCAGGCAACCATATTAGGTGAATATTGCACGGCTCAGCCATCTCGTTGAGAGATTTGCGGCAGTCGATGGCCGTTTTAGAGTTAAGGAACACAGAGTCCAAGGATTTTATTGCAGGCTGACTGTCTGACTATATATTAATTCCTCTCTTATTTCTAATAGTTTAGCCTGAAAAACACTACAGTGATTAGGTAATCTTTACGCTATTCGAAGTTCCGGTCATAGTCTGAAATAAGTAAAAGACCAGTATCTTATTTCTTCTGAAAGATAATGTTGGACACAGGCACAGAAAATAGAATGAATCTTACGTAGCCTCAGAGTCCAGGCACCATCTATAAATAGCATCACTCGTTGTGACGATCCTTACCATGTGTTTTTCAAGCGTATTGTGTCCTGTTATGATACCTATTAGGGGTCTCATCTCCTTGCTTTGTATCGACATTCGAATTCTCTAACTATTTCAGTTTTCCGAAATTTAATTGAAAAATTATTGCCTAAAATGTTTTTGTTCATACGGGTGTGATTCGGCCATAGTAATGAAAGGAAACATATTTTTCTTTAATTCTTAAGGAAAATTTGTATTATCTTTGATTTTCCACACTAATTCAATGAGCATTTCCCAAATTATTCTTTTAATGTAGTCATGTTTAATTTCTGAAAAACTACAGCATCTCATAAGAATTTTTTGTTTTGAGAACTTACTCATACAACCTCACCAAATTCATGTACAAAAGCATAAATCCTAGTTAATGTTGGAAACATCTACACACTCTCACAACAACAACAACAACAAGGACTCCAACGAAAAAAGAAAATGTTTGATATTTGCCATTTTTGTAGCAGCCCTTTAGGCGCCAAAGCAAAAAAAAAAACAAAAAATCCAAAAAGACAAGCACAACATAAAACACAATGTTTAACATAAAAACTCAATAATGGATAAATCCATTTCAAAAAATAGAAGCCTCATCTTCTATACGCACAACTGGAAAACATATCTTCTGACACAATGGATACCAAAAAAAGCTACATATGAAAAAAAGTGTAAAGTTCTTTTTGAAAAGAGGTTGAACA